>NC_137625.1:42282577-42347878 GCF_963280865.1 Gymnoscopelus braueri
AGACTTGTTTAATCTAGCCTTTGAATTTGACATACTTTTACTGATGTATATGCAGGCAGTTATTCAGAAATAGTAGATAATATTCTATTACTCCTGCTTTTATGAGTTTGATGTTGAAAAAAGCAGCAATTAACGCATTCAATCCAGGAACGCAGCTGTGTCATTTTAGATTTCTTTGGCTATTCAAAAATAGCAGATCTACAAGCTCAGAGTGCCTATGAGCTTGTAGATCTGCTTTTTTTTTTTTATCTTAAATTTGTCCAAATCTTTATCTATATCTATATTATATATTTTTAAAGCGAACATTTGTAACTCAAAACATACAAAACATACAATACAAAACATTTTGAGAAGGGGGTCCGTGGCCAAATGCATCTAAAAATGTTTTCTAAATCCTAACAGTATGTTGGTATATCAGTGGTGCTCCAACTTTTCCATGTCAAGGATCCCCAAAAGTATATGGCCGCAGACCCCCATTTCAAGGGACCCCCAGAAGCACAGATCGGAGTTAAAAGATTTGCACTGACTTTTCAAAAAATAGCAGATCTACAAGCTCATAGTGCGGCACCTAATGAGCTTGTAGATCTGCTATTTTTGAAATCTTAAAGAAATCTTAAAATGACACAGATGCGTTCCTGGTCATAATGGATTAAATAGGTTTCCAGTTAACACTTTCAATTTTATTTTCAGTGTGTTGAAATGGCATCTGCCAGCAGTCTCCTGTCTGAAGAGCAGTTCCTGTGTTCCATCTGTCTGGACGTGTTCACTGATCCAGTCAGCACTCCATGTGGACACAACTACTGCCAAGCCTGCATCACACATTACTGGGACCGTAGTGACCGGTGCGAGTGTCCCATTTGTAAAGAGGTTTTTGACAAAAAACCTGACCTAAGGGTCAACACTTTCATATCTGAAATAGTTGCCCAATTTAGAAAGTCAGCTCAGGTGAAAGTTAAAACAAACACCAAGCAAGAACCTGCTGAACCAAATGAAGTGCCCTGTGACGTCTGTACTGAGACCAAGTTCAAGGCCCTGAAGTCCTGCCTGGTGTGTCTGACCTCCTACTGTGAGACTCACCTGGAGCTTCATCAGAGAGTCACAGGGCTAAAACGACACAAACTAATCGACCCCGTAAAGAACCTGGAAGACATTATGTGTAAGAAACATGACAGACCTCTGGAGCTGTTCTGTAAAACTGACCACGTGTGTGTTTGTCAGTTCTGTACCGAGTCAGACCACAAGTTACATCAAATTGTATCTCTGAAAGACGAATATGAAGGAAAGAAGGCTGAGCTGGGCAAGACGGAGGCTGAAGTTCAGCAGATGATCCAGGAGAGACAACTGAAGATTCAGGAGGTCAAACACTCAGTAGGGCTCAGCAAGAAAGATGCAGACAGAGAGATAGCAGACAGTGTGCAGGTCTTCACTTCTCTGATCAGCTGTATTGAGAAAAGCCAGGCTGAGCTGATTGATGTAATTGAAGAGAAGCAGAAAACAACAGAGAAACAGGCTGAAGGCTTCATTAAAGAGCTGCAACAGGAAATCACTGAGTTAGAGAAGAGAAGCTCTGAACTGAAGCAGCTCTCACACACTGAAGACCACCTCCACTTCCTCCAGAACATCCCATCCATCAACACCCCTCCACCCACCAAGGACTGGACAAAGGTCAATGTCCCTCAGTTTTCATATGTGGGGACTGTGAGGACAGCTGTGGCTCAGTTGGAGAAGACACTCGGTGAAGAGATGGAGAAGCAGCTGGAGGATGCTAAGCTGAGGAGGATCCAGCAATATGCTGTGGATGTAACTCTGGACCCTGATACAGCACACAGCGCACTCATCCTGTCTGAGGATGGAAAACAAGTGAGTCTTGGAAATGTAAGGAAGAATCTCCCAGACAACACAGAGAGATTCTCTCTATATCGCAATGTCTTAGGAAAACAAAGCTTCTCCTCAGGAAGATTTTACTATGAGGTTCAGGTTAAAGAGAAGACTGAATGGACTATAGGAGTGGTCAGAGAGTCTATCAACAGGAAAGGTGAAAGCAAATTGAGCACTGATAATGGTTACTGGACTATATGGTTGAAAATAAATAAGTACAAGGCTATTGCTGGTCCTTCTGTCCTCCTCCCTGTAAGAGAGAAGGTCCAGAAAGTTGGAGTGTTTGTGGATTATGAAGAGGGTCTGGTCTCCTTTTATGATGCGGAGACCCGAGTTCATCTCTACTCTTTCACTGGATGCACCTTCACTGAGAAGCTCTATCCATTCTTCTGTCCTGGTTGTAATACTGATGGTAAAAATGCCGCTCCTCTGATCCTCTCTCCTGTGAATCACACAGATTAGACTAATCCTCAGCTTTACAAGAAAAGGGGCCTTTTCATTTAAGACAGTAAGGGTAAAGGTCCTTACACACCGGCGATTATGCGATGCGACGCAAATAAACCATCCGAAAATCCGAAATATTCGACTGGCGAATTAAAACGCCTCTGCCTCAACACACCAAACTGAAATCACTTCAAGTCTTCTTACTTGGTAAAATACTTTGTTGTACTGCTCATTTTATGGTATTCAAATTGACTGTTAAACTCAACCATTTGTAATGCAGTCACAGAGTAGTTAATTCAACAACTGCAATGATACTGATGGTAATGATTCTTTGATCTGTATGTTATCCTTTATAGAAGATCAAAAACTGTCAAAATAAAATCAGTAATCTGTAATTATGTGAAAAGGCCTGTGCACTCTGACCTTTTAATCACTTTATAGTGCTAAAAACATATTCGAGAACGTAATTCATTGTATATCGGTGTATAAAAAGCAAAACACATTTTTTAAATCTCATACACCCTTTTTTGTTTCAACAGTGCTTAATTGACTAATTTAACCAAAACAGCTCTTGAAACACACTGCATACTACTTTGTATGATAATGTTAAATTAAAGGCTTTAAGTTTTAATTTATTGATGAGACTATACAAAGAGTTGGTTGAATTATGGGGCTTGTCACCAACAGGACAATCCTCGATATTAATGTGGGGTCTTGGGACCACCAGGGGTCCTTCATGGGTCCCCAGCTAAATGATTGATAGTTAGTAACCAAATTGTCCTTCATGGGTCTGTAACTCCGAGATTGTACAAAGGGTCCATTTGGTTCCATTGTGTACACTGTCAGGGTTAAATTAACACAGTAGATTGTACACTCTAGATTAGGGTCAATATATGAAGAAAAGGTTCGTGGCCTATAATGCATATCAAACTGGGGGTCCTTGACATTAAAAAGGTTGAGAATCTGACTGTCACAGCTAGCATTATTTACCTTTTCTATTTCCACTGATGATTTGGTGGTTAGTGTTTTAAATAGAAATGTAAGCTGTCATGATACAGTAGTTGATGACTTAGTAGTTGACTGGTCACAGTTGACTGGTGTTTTTACTGCTAAACCTCCAAATACTAGGGCAAGTTATAGTAGAGAAGGGGTCTTCAAGGTTTTTCAGGCCAAGGACCCCTTACCAGAGAGAGAGAGAGAGAGAGAGATAAAGCAGGGACCCCTAGAACTACATTGTATACCAGGTGTGGGCAGCATTTATTTCCAGAGGGCCATACTGACTTTGATAAAGCGAGTGAAGGGCCACACATTGTGCAATTGAATTGAAACTTGAAACACATAGTGCTGAATTATGTTAAGACTGCGTGCATTTGGTAGACATGTAGACACAACATCTTTACAATAAGGTCCTTGCTTTCACAACAACAATTTTCAGTTACAAAATGATGATCTTTTATTCTTTCTTTTTGTTTAGAGCTCCACTGTACTGTACTCTAGTGGTTCTCAAACCTTGAAATTTCAAGGTCTCCCCTTAACTCTGACAGTGTACAAATGCAACATTTGCATAGCCGCGGGAAGACCTCTCATGCACGCGCGCTGCGCGCGCGTGCATGAGGACCTCCCGAAAATTTTCCGCGGTTCTGGGTGGATTGGGTTCGTTTTTTCCCCAGTTTTTGGTTTCTTTATTTCGGTTTTAGGGTTAGTATTAGGGTTTGGTTAGAGTTATGTTATTTAATTCTTATTTTTGCCTGATTTTACCGATTTATTATCAAAAAAAATAAAAATATTTTTTTGGTACCTGGGGGGAGGGGGGGCGGCCGCACCCCCAGCACCCCTACTTCCCGCAATACTGAACATTTGTATACTGTCAGAGTTACAGACTTGTAACTTAAGGGTCGATTTAGACCTCCCTAACGGAACCCAGAGAGTCCCTAGAATCCACTTTGAGAACCACTGCTGTACTCTATACTCTGTACAAGGTTTACAATGAAAAGATTACTTACATAAAACAATCCACGTCAATGCCACATCAACTTTTAAATGAGCCTATAAATTTAGACAGTATCTTAGCTTAACTGATATGCACCACTCCAAAGGTCACTGATGAAAACACATTGCATTATGTTATACATATGGACTCAAGGCAGACTGTTTCACTGTTACATTATAAACATAAAACATGCAAGTACAAGAATGCAGGTACAGTATGTACTCAGATGGTAAATATTAATTACAATGTATTGGAGTAGAGTTAAATTAATTTGTCCCAAAACCATAAACATATGGCAGCCTTTTAGAATGTAGATTTTTTGGGGGAGTCATTTTGTTTTTCTTGGCGGGCCGCTTGTAGATCTGCTATTTTCGACTGATGTTCCTCTCAGAATAGGGATGCTACAGGGTTGAAGTGGTTAAAAAAAACAAAAAGTTGCTATCACCCAAAGATTTGGCAGCCTCCCTGTTGTAACTCTGAGGACCCCCTAGGGGTCCCGGACCCCCTAGTAGAGTTTAACTAAACATGGACTTATTTTAGGGGTCGCAAGTAAAAAAAAAAGACCCCTGTCTTATGTCGCATGCTCTGCAAAAAATCTATAAACATAAATAATACTAGGATCATGTGCACTGATTAAACTATGGGGGGGCAGGTGTATATTGACAGCCCTTATTGCACCAACACCAAGGGGCAAGCAGAAGAAAATGGAGACAATTGTAAGTGTGATGACTGATTGACAATAACATAATATTTTTTCAAAGCAGATTAACCACATGAACCCTGTAGCATCCCTATGCTGGGGCAATCATTCAACGTTGTGCAACTAGGCATGTATCGATTCACTCAACTCACAATACGATTCAAATCACGATACTAGGTCCACGATATGTTTTTTCACAATTTGTTAAACACAAAATTATTAAATTACAGAAAAATCTTTTTTTTCCCTTTTTTTTTCTTTCTCCCTTACACAAATTCATTTATTTAATTTAATGTGTTTTTTACTTATCCTCTTTTCAATACCAGCAAATGACTGAAAACTATTTTTTTCAGTAATTTTTTTCTAAAACAGATGAATATGCGTGAAAACCAACAGTTTCACCAGTGGCAGAAGTAGAAAATGAGCCACTTGACATTCAGCAAAACAACAAGGAGCAGCTTTATGATTTATTAGCATTTCTTCGAGTATACAAAGAGTGAGTGTGTGTGTGTGTGTGTGTGTGTGTGTGTGTGTGTGTGTGTGTGTGTGTGTGTGTGTGTGTGTGTGTGTGTGCGTGTGCGTGTGTGTGTGTGTGTGTGTTATTTAGCCATGTTCATAATGGTCTAATATCAGCATGAGAGAGAGAGAGAGAGAGAGAGAGAGAGAGAAAGTGATCCAGTCACACTCCATAACAAATCCCTCAGCTAACCCTCAAAATATGTTGTTCCAGCCTCCAGGGACCCCCCAGACGCAAAGATTTAAGTTACAAATGTTCGCTTTAAAAGATATATATATTCAGAACTTCGACCTCCCACTACCCCCACAAGGGTCTTGAGGTCTAACTGACCAGTCATTTCTTCAGGTCCCACAAACAAGGCTGAAGACCAGTGGAGACATATCATGTTCCGCTGTAGCGCGCAAACTGTGGGGCGATCTTCCACCCCATGTTAGAGTGTCTCAAACATTTGCCTGTGTTTAAAGCACTAAAATCACGAAAAATTTCTGTGAAGGGTTAACCTTTCCAAGCTACATTGAGGCGGAGCATGCCACCAACTCATTTACAGTGAAGTGAAAGTGAAAGAAAACTCTCCTATAACCACGCAGACTGTTTCATAAACAAGATCTTTCAACAGGCTTTTACAGCAGTTACAGCAGAATCACTTATATACAGGTGAGTGAATTACAAAAATAACATAATAACCGTGACTTAAAGGTAGGGTAAGTGATATTTTTGGGATAATTTTTTTTAAAGGTTAAAGTACTATATTCTGATAGTAATCATTGCTACAGAGCATTTGTTCGGTCACAGGGGTCTCTCCAGCTCTTTAGTAAACATAATATAGTACATTTTCAGGTAGGTGACAACATTTAAGCCAATCAGGAGTCAGCACTGAAAATGCATTTTCTGTTTAATAAAGAGCTGGAGAGACATGGGAGACTCCTTTTACTGAACAAACACTCTATAGCAATGAGTACTATCAGAATATAGAGCTATTTAACACTTATTTTAACCAAAGTAAATCACTTACCCTACCTTTAAATGAAGGGAATAGACTTGTTTAATCTAGCCTTTGAATTTGACATACTTTTACTGAAATAGTAGATAATATTCTATTACTCCTGCTTTTATGATGTTTGATGTTGAAAAAAGCAGCAATTAACCCATTCAATCCGGAACGCATCTGTGTCAATCCGGAACGGGTCCGTGGCCAAATGCATCTAAAAATGTTTTCTAAATCCAACAGCATGTTGCTATATCAATGGTGCTCCAACTTTTCCATGTCAAGGACCCCCAAAATGTATTTGGCCGCAGACCCCCATTTCAAGGGACCCCCAGAAGCACAGATCGAAGTTCAAAATGTTCACTTTAAAACATGTATATATTGTATTCACAGATTTGCAAGCTCATAGTGCGGCACCTAATGAGCTTGTAGATCTGCTATTTTTGAAATCTTAAAGAAATCTTAAAATGACACAGATGCGTTCCTGGTCTTAACTCTTTGACTGCGGACGACGCGATAACGCGTCAAGTGCTACTTTGTACAGTTGGCCGTCGACGCGCTCGACGCGCTGGACGCGCGTTCATTGTTTAATCTCTGATTGCGCTATGCTGCTTAATATTCAATGTTATTCTCGAGTTCCACTTACTTCACGGACATCTGCATCCGGTTTCATGACCTGGATTCCGTTTCCGGTTTTTGATTCTTTTCCCCAGTCATTTTCGTCCAAAATAGGTAAATAAACGGTCTTTCACACGGTATGACGGACAAACGGACAGTTTCTCTTCTATAATCTATGGTCTGGGTGACGATCAGTCATCGCCGTCGTATATCACAACGTAATTTTCGCCGATCAAAACAATGGGGGGGACGTCACATCCGTTTTCATGTTTTTCCTTGTCTAATCTATGAAGAAGGGTGAGAGAGACCCAACGACATGATCAAAGCTGTCATGTGCTGCGCTCTAGTGGCGGAATTGTGCTGGGTCTTTACATTATGTGTCCTTAAATTATTTTCATGAGAAAAATTCAAAATATAAAAATAAAAAAACACGAAAATTGCTGGCACTGGGGGAGTACTTTATGAAAATACTCTGGCAGTCAAAGAGTTAATGGATTAAAGGGATATTTCACTTTCAAAAAAACTTTTGGTCATTTTATCATCTACTCAGGCCTTTGTGAACCCCCCAGACAGTTTTTAAGTTGCTTGATTCAGTATTTAGATATTTGTTATTCATTTTAACAGAGACGCCCCCTTCCTATACAAACCCATTGTAACTTCAAACTTCATTTTAACCATGTTAGATTCATCAAAAACACCTGTCTTTGGTTCTGGTGCCTCCTAATGCGCGAGGGGGCCGTGTTCTTCCGATCATTTTTATCATTTATTTTATTTTATTTTGTTATTGTATTTTTTTTTTTTTATTATTTTTTTTTTAAAAAGCAATTGAAAAAACACGGCCCCTCGCGTATTAGGGGGGGCGGTATGAGTCACCAGAACCAAGGACGGGTGTTTTTGATTAATCTAACATGGTTAAAATGGAGTTTGAAGTTACAATGGGTTTGTATAGGAAGGGGGCGTGTCTGATTAAATGAATATCAAATATCTAAATACTGAATCAAGCAACTTATAAACTGTCTGGGGGGTTCACAACGGCCTGAGTAGTTGATAAAATGACCAAAAGTTTTTTTGAAAGTGAAATATCCCTTTAAATATGTGTCCAGTTCACACTTTGAATTTTATTTTCAGTGTGTTGAAATGGCATCTGCCAGCAGTCTCCTGTCTGAAGACCAGTTCCTGTGTTCCATCTGTCTGGACGTGTTCACTGATCCAGTCGGCACTCCATGTGGACACAACTACTGCAAAACCTGCATCACACATTACTGGGATCGTAGTGACCGGTGCGAGTGTCCCATTTGTAAAGAGGTTTTTGACAAAAGACCTGACCTAAGGGTCAACACTTTCATATCTGAAATGGTTGCCCAATTTAGAAAGTCAGCTCAGGTGAAAGTTAAAACAAACACAAAGCAAGAACCTGCTGAACCAAATGAAGTGCCGTGTGACGTCTGTACTGAAACCAAGCTCAAGGCCCTGAAGTCCTGCCTGGTGTGTCTGACCTCCTACTGTGAGACTCACCTGGAGCTTCATCTGAGAGTCACAGGGCTAAAACGACACAAACTAATCGACCCTGTAAAGAACCTGGAAGACATTATGTGTAAGAAACATGACAGACCTCTGGAGCTGTTCTGTAAAACCGACCACGTGTGTGTTTGTCAGTTCTGCACCGAGTCAGACCACAAGTTACATCAAATTGTATCCCTGAAAGACGAATATGAAGGAAAGAAGGCTGAGCTGGGAAAGACAGAGGCTGAAGTTCAGCAAATGATCCAGGAGAGACAAATGAAGATTCAGGAGGTCAAACACTCAGTAGGGCTCAGCAAGAAAGATGCAGGCAGAGAGATAGCAGACAGTGTTCACTGCTCTGATGAGCTGTATTGAGAAAAGCCAGGTATAAAAAGCAAACCAAATATTTTAATCTCGCTCTCTTTGTTTCAACAGTGCTTAATTGACAAATATAACCAAAACTGCTCTTGAAACACACTACATACTGTACTACTCTTAACTAAACTGACCCAAATGTAGTTGTGCACAAAGAACCTAAAACAAAGGCTTTAAGTTTTAATTAATTGATGAGACTATACAAAGAGCTGGTTGAATTATGGAGCTTGTCACCAACAGAATAATCCTCTATATCGCTGGCTCTTAACGTGGGGTCCTAGGACCACCAGGGGTCCTTCCAAATTGACCAAATTGACCTTCATGGGTGTAACTCCGAGACTGTACAAATGGTACCAAATGGATTTGGTTCCATTTCGTACACAGTCAGGGTTAAATCAACACTGCAGATTTTACAGTGTAGATTAGGGTCGATATATGGTATTAAAAAAAATCATGTATAGTATCAAACTTGACATTAAAAAGGTTGAGAATCCCAGCTCTGTATGGATGACTGTCACAGCCAGCATTATTTACCTTTTTTTTTATGTCCACTGATGATTTGGTGGTTAGTGTTTTAAATAGAAATGTAAGCTGTCATGATACTGTTGTTCATGACTTTGACAGGTGTTTTTACTGCTAAACATCCAAGTACTAAGGGTGCCTGTTGGCTCGGCAAGTTATAGTAGAGGGTCTTCAAGGGGTCTTCAAGGTTTTTCAGGCCAAGGACCCCTTAGCAGAGAGAGAGAGAGAGATGAAGCAGGGACCCCCATGTGCTACATTGTATACAATTGTGTAGCAGATTCAGCTTTTTCATGGATTTCATAGATAGCTTCGTTGACTATCATCAGTGTTGTGTAAATCAATGTTTTTTTTGTTTTTTTTTTGTTTATTTAACCACTTAAACCCTCAATACTAATTGAACTTGACCTTTGGCTCTGTACTTGGTTTGCTCCTTTTTACTTCTACACCAAACCACTTTGCTGAAAATAACAGATCTACAAGCTCACAACGCCTCACGTTGTGAGCTTGTAGATCTGCTATTTTCGGCTAATGTTCCTCTCAGAATAGGGATGCCATAGGGTTGAAGTGGTTTTAAAAAAAAAAGTTGCTGTCACTCAGAGATTTGGCAGCCCCCCTGTTGTATGGACCCATCTTACGGGTTGCAAGTAATAAAAACCTTGAGCCGAAAACACTGCAGTAGTGCACAGACCATTATGCTCTGTTTGAGCACAAGGAACCCTGTCTTCTCTGAGTGAGCACAAGGAACCCTGTCTTATCTTGCATACTCTGCAAAAAAAATCTACAAACATAAATAATACTATGATCATGTGCACTGATTAAACTATGGGGGGGGGGACACACCAAGGGGCAGGCGGGAGACAATGTAGACAATTGTAAGTGTGATGACTGATTGACAATAACATTTTTTCAAAGCATATTAACCACATGAACCCTATAGCATCCCTATGCATTGTGAGCTTGTGAAGGTATTTGGTGATATATACCATAACACTCATTAATATCACTACTAGTCAAACCCTGTTGCACACTAGGGCTGCAAGATAAAGTCATCTCAATAGTGGAGTGTGTGTGTGTGTGTGTGTGTGTGTGTGTGTGTGACTGAGTTGTGATTAGTGTCTAATTGACTACCAGCTGGTGTGAGTGGTGAATGAGATGGTGATTGGCTCCTATGTTGATGATTCCACTATAAAGGATGTAGATGCCATTCCATGTGTCTTCTCGCAGCCTGTAGCCTGTCTCAAACACCAGCAACTTTCATAGACGAGTTCTATCAACAGGCTTTTACAGCATAATCACTTATATACAGGTGAGTTAATTACATAATAACCGTGACTTAAATGGAAGGAATTGACTTGAATTTTGCATACTTTTACTTATGTAAGTGCAGTTTTAAAGAAATAGTAGATAATATTCTACAGTATTACTCCTGCTTTTATGAGTTTGATGTTGGAAAAAAAAGAAGCAATTAACCTGTCTCATTTTAGATTTATTTGACTACTCAAAAATAGCAGATCTACAAGCTCATAGCGCCAAGTGCCACGGTATGAGCTTGTAGATCTGTCTAAACATGTTTTCTAAATCCTAACAGTATGTTAGGTGCTCCAACTTTTCCATGTGAAGGACCCCCAAAATATGTATTTGGCCGTGGACCCCCATCTCAAAATGTTGTTCCAGGGACCCCCGGAAGCACAGATCGGAGTTAAAATGTTCGCTTTAAAACGTGTGTGTATATATATATATATATATATATATATATATATATATATATATATATATATATATATATATATATATATATATATATATATATATGAGAGATTTGCACACATTTTCCACCATTTTTCAAAAATAGCAGACCCACAAGCTCATAGTGCCGCACTATGAGCTTGTAGATCTGCTATTTTTGAATAGCCAAATAAATCTTAAAATGAAAATGAAGGAAAGAAGGCTAAGCGGCGAATGAAGATTCAGGAGCTCACTCTTGATGTCAAGCACTCTCATTTGAGATGGCATGCTGAGCTCAAGCAGCTCATTCCTGTGATTGCAGAGATGCAGAAAGCGGGAGGTGAACATGCTGAAGTCTTCCTTAAAGAGCTGGGACAAAAAACCACAGAGTTGGAGAAGAGAACGGCTGGGCTGACGCAGCTCCTAGAAACTGGAGATCACCTTCACGTTCTCCAGAACTTAGAGAAAGTTCTCCAGAACTTAGAGAAAGTTATGGAACTTGTCGAGACTGTGGAGGATGTTAAGGCTAAACAAATCCAGCAGGAGGAAGATGATAGTCTTCTACAGGGAGTCCGTGACCCCTAGGGGGTCCACGGAGGTACTGCAGGGGGTCCGAAATTGTTGCTTGATTAGACTTCGTTTTTTATTTTGTATTATGTCACCATCTGCCAGTGGTGTAAAGTAACTAAGTACATTTACTAAAGTTTGAGGTATTTGTACTTTACTTAAGTATTTCCAATTATTTTACTTCTACTCCACTACATCTCGGATCCAAATATTGTACTTGTACTCCACTACATTTATTTGAAAGCTTTAGTTACTAGTTACTTTGTAGATTCTACTTACTACAAAACCTATATTTACCACTTCAGCTCGCGTACATTTCGCCCATTTGAAAATAGCAGATCTACAAGCTCACAATGCGTCGCATTGTGAACTTGTAGATAGGCTATTTTAAAATATTTGTATACATTTGAAAACTTGAAATGGGACATTCTGCATACTTTTACTTTTGGTACATTTTGATGCCAATACTTTTGTACTTTTACTCAAGTAATGTTTTTTTTATTCCGGACTTTTACTTGTAACACAGTATTTCTATATTGCAGCATTGATACTTTTACTTTGCAATCGATTACTTTTTCCACCACTGCCATCTGCCCTGCTCTGTGTGGCCCTGATTGAGAGACTGGTTCCACCTGGGCAACCCAGCTGTAGACTGTTGTTTAATTGGACATGGAAGTGTATTTAACAAGTGTTCAGTATAGAGCTTGGTTGCTGCATTAGTCTTCTGTTCGTTTGCTGCCCTGTGCTTTGTTCTTGCTTCAGGAGGTTTTTCTACATTTTGACGTTTGCCCTGTGAGGTGTACCTGAGTTTCTAAGTAAAGACTTTTAAGTTCATTCCTTGTTTTCTGCATTTTGGGTCCTACATTCCATCCCCGGGTGTCAGCGTAACATAATGAATATTTTTTTTATATATTGTTTTTCCCAAAAATGTCCAGTCTTCAAATAAACATTATGATGAATGTATCCACCATATTAATAGGCTCTTTTTTTTCACAAAACATGATTTTGTCTTTTGAATAGAAACATGATTATTATGCAGATTGTTGATAGTATTGACATTGGTGCTCAGTTAATGAGGTTTATGAATGGCAGTGGCACGGCCGCCCTACTCATTATGCGTGAATATATTATATATAATTCACATTTTATCGTCTACTCGTTTTTGTGAGCTACTAATTCAGTATTTGGATATTTGATATTCATTTTATCAGACACACCTCCTTCCTATACAAACCACAAACCTATTTTTTTAATGTTAGATTCATGTCTTTTTATTTAATTTTGTTTAAATAACACGGTTTCCTCACGTATTAGAAGGACAATATCAGTCACTAGAACCAAGGACAGGTGTTTCCGATGAATCTATTATGGTTAAAATGGAGTGAATTGAGTTACACTGGGTTTGTATAGGAAGGGGGGCTGACCCTTCTGTCCTCCTCCGTGTAAGAGCGAAGGTCCAGAAAGTAGGAGTGTTTGTGGATTATGAAGAGGGTCTGGTCTCCTTTTATGATGCGTAGACCCGAGTTCATCTCTACTCTTTCACTGGATGCACCTTCACTGAGAAGCTCTATCCATTCTTCTTTCCTGGTCGTAATACTGATGGTAAAAATGCCGCTCCTCTGATCATCTCTCCTGTCAATCACACAGATTAGACTAATGCTCAGCTTTATAAGGAATGGGGCGTTTTCATTTAAGACAGTAAGGGTGAATTTAAGGGTTTTACATTTAACATGTCAGAAATACAGCAAACAAAGTTCCCCATGGAACCCTATATAGTACGAATGTGTGTTACCAATTATTTAAAAAAAAAGGGGTGGAAAAGTGAAAACTTCTGAAATCACTTCATCTTCTTTCTTGGTAAAATACTTTGTTGTCCTGCTCATTTTATGGTATTCAAATTGACTGTTAAGGGCCCGTACAGACTGCAGGAGATTGGGTCCGATATTGCTGTCGCCGACATTTTTTGGCGCTCGCCGACAAAACCTCCCGATCTGACGCAGATCGGCCTTTGATCTGCGAGATAATGCTCGCTGTGTGTGAAAGGCACCGCGAGACGATATGGCCGCGATTATCCGCTCTGCGACGGCTTTCCGACCGTTTTCAGATAACTACCATGTTAGATATTCAGCTCTGTCTGGGACAGGACAGCAGACCATATCATACAATATGAACGGGGCTGCGACCACCTTGCGAGGAGATGCACGCTACAGCCAATGAGAGCACATTACAGCCACCGTGGCTAGGGGGGCGTCGCTGGATCTGACCACAACAAACAGTCCCTACTGCAATATTACCGTCCAGTCCTGTATTAAGTTAACATTATAAAACAAAATGAGAGAGTGAGCGAGCCTGGTGGGCTGTTTATTTTAGAGGAATTGTACAGAGAGAGAGAGACAGACAGACAGAGAGTGAGAGCGAGAGCGAGCTCTGTGTGTGTGTGTGTGTGTGTGTGTGTGTGTGTGTGTGTGTGCAGCATGTGCACGTTGTGTCAGAACAGCGTTGCCAGATGTTGCGAGAGAAATAAGCAACCAGGTCTATGAAAACAAGCCCAAGAAAAGGCCACTTGAGCACTTTAAACCTATTTACAAATACATTGGATATTTGAAAATAGCCGATCTACAAGCTCACAACGCGTCGCAGCTATTTTCAAAGAAAAATCTTGAGAAAATTGTGGAATATTTTCCAAATCCACACAAATCTTGTATGGGGGTCTATGATGGCACAACATATTTACAGAAGGGGGGTCTGCGGACAAATACATATTATGTGTTGTTTAAACCACTGGTTTAAACAACATTAGGAAACAAGGCCAAATAAGCAACTATACAAATAAGCCCAAAAAATGCACCCCGCAACAACCAATATTTACAAGCAACTCTACAGAAAAACAAGCCCAAAGTCGCTTATAATAAGCGGACATGGCAACGCTGTCACTGACCGCTTCTGCACTTGACGTGCGAGAGAGAGAGAAAGAGAGAGAGAGGGGGGAGAGGGAGAGAGGCATATCACGGGATACGTCTATTAAAATGAATTGGAATAAACTCAAATGTATGTATTGGGTCTGACTCTGGAGATAGCATCCTAGTGAACTATCCTACAGTGTGTCAGCCCTTGTCGGGGATCAATCCTGTTGTGAAGACCACAACGATATTATGACAGCCGATTTCAAGAAATAAACTCCTGCAGTGTGTAATGCTTAACGATCAGATAACCCCCCGAGCACTTTAAGGTCCTGCAATGTGTACCTGCCTTTAAACTCAACCATTTGTTTCAATAATATGCCACGAAAATGGATTAATGGAAAATATTTCATTGATAATGTTGTACTGTAATGCAGTCACAGAGTAGTTAATTCAACAACTGCAATGATACTGATGGTATTGATTATATGATCTGCATGTTATCCTTTATAGAAGATCGAAAACTGTTATTGTTCAAAATAAAATCAGTAATCTGTCATTAAGAAAATGTCTGTGCACTCACATTTTTACTCACTTTATTGTGCTAAAAACACACTCCAGAATGTAACTCATCGTATATCAGTGTATAAAAAGCAAACCAAATATTTTAATCTCGCTCTCTTTGTTTCAACAGTGCTTAATTGACAAATATAACCAAAAATGCTCTTGAAACACACTACATACTACTCTTAACTAAACTGACCCAAATGTAGTTGTGCACAAAGAACCTAAAACAAAGGCTTTAAGTTTTAATTAATTGATGAGACTATACAAAGAGCTGGTTGAATTATGGAGCTTGTCACCAACAGAATAATCCTCGATATCGCTGGCTCTTAACGTGGGGTCCTAGGACCACCAGGGGTCCTTCCAAATTGACCAAATTGACCTTCATGGTTCTGTAACTCTGAGACTGTACAAATGGAACCGAATGGATTTGGTTCCATTTTGTACACAGTCAGGGTTAAATCAACACTGCAGATTTTACAGTGTAGATTAGGGTCGATATATGGTATTTAAAAAAATCATGTATAGTATCAACAGACATGCAAAAGTGTCACTTTTCAGCTACAGTCACCTTTTTGAACCCAAATAGGGCAATTGTGTGACACCTGACCCGAAAGAAAACAACATGTTGTCACCTTTTTCACCTCGGGGCTGTTTGCATGACTGTATCAAACTTGACATTAAAAGGGTTGAGAATCCCAGCTCTGTATGGATGACTGTCACAGCCAGCATTATTTACCTTTTTTTTTATGTCCACTGATGATTTGGTGGTTAGTGTTTTAAATAGAAATGTAAGCTGTCATGATACTGTTGTTCATGACTTTGACAGGTGTTTTTACTGCTAAACATCCAAGTACTAAGGGTGCCTGTTGGCTCGGCAAGTTATAGTAGAGGGTCTTCAAGGGGTCTTCAAGGTTTTTCAGGCCAAGGACCCCTTAGCAGAGAGAGAGAGATGAAGCAGGGACCCCCATGTGCTACATTGTATACAATTGTGTAGCAGATGCAGCTTTTTCATGGATTTCATAGATAGCTTCGTTGACTATCATCAGTGTTGTGTAAATCAATGTTTTTTTGTTTATTTTTTATTTTATTTAACCACTTAAACCCTCAATACTAATTAAACTTGACCTTTGGCTCTGTACTTGGTTTGCTCCTTTTTACTTCTACACCAAACCACTTTGCTGAAAATAGCAAGCTTGCTATTTTCAGCTTGCTATTTTCAGCTTGCTATTTTCAGCTTGTAGATCTGCTATTTTCGGCTAATGTTCCTCTCAGAATAGGGATGCCATAGGGTTGAATTGGTTGAAAAGTTGCTGTCACTCAGAGATTAGGCAGCCCCCCTGTTGTATGGACCCATCTTACGGGTTGCAAGTAATAAAAACCTTGAGCCGAAAAACACTGCAGTAGTACAGACCATTATGCTCTGTGTGAGCACAAGGAACCCTGTCTTATCTTGCATACTCTGCAAAAAAAAACTACAAACATAAATAATACTATGATCATGTGCACTGATTAAACTATGGGGGGGGGGGTGTATTGAAAGCCCTTATTGCACCAACACCAAGGGGCAGGCGGAAGACAATGTAGACAATTGTAAGTGTGATGACTGACAATAACATTTTTTCAAAGCATATTAACCACATGAACCCTATAGCATCCCTATGCATTGTGAGCTTGTGAAGGTATTTGGTGATATATAACACTCATTAATATCACTACTAGTCAAACCCTGTTGCACACTAGGGCTGCAAGATTAAGTCATCTCAATAGTGGAGTGTGTGTGTGGTGTGTGTGTGTGTGTGTGTGTGTGTGTGTGTGTGTGTGTGTGTGACTGAGTTGTGATTAGTGTCTAATTGACTACCAGCTGGTGTGAGTGGTGAATGAGATGGTGATTGGCTCCTATGTTGATGATTCCACTATAAAGGATGTAGATGCCATATGCCTTCTCCCAGCCTGTAGCCTGTCTCAAACACCAGCAACTTTCATAGACGAGTTCTATCAACAGGCTTTTACAGCAGAATCACTTATATACAGGTGAGTTAATTACAAAAATTACATAATAACCGTGACTTAAATGAAAGGAATAGACTTGTTTAATCTAGCCTTTGAATTAGACATACTTATACTGATGTACGTGCAGTTTTTCAGAAATAGTAGATAATATATTCTAGACGGGGGTCCGTGGCCAAATGCATCTAAAAATGTTTTCTAAATCCTAACAGTATGTTGCTATATCAGTGGTGCTCCAACTTTTCCAAGTCAAGGACCCCCAAAATGATATGTATTTGGCCGCAGGCCCCCATTTCAAGGGACCCCCAGAAGCACAGATCAGAGTTCAAAATGCTCACTTTAAAACATGTATATACTGTATATTGTATTCAGAGATTTGCACTCACTTTTCAAAAAATAGCAGATCTACAAGCTCATAGTGCGGCACCTAATGAGCTTGTAGATCTGCTATTTTTTAAATCTTAAAGAAATCTTAAAATGACCCAGATGTGTTACCGGTCTTAATAGATTAAATATGTTTCCAATTCACACTTTGAATTTTATTTTCAGTGTGTTGAAATGGCATCTGCCAGCAGTCTCCTGTCTGAAGAGCAGTTCCTGTGTTCCATCTGTCTGGACGTGTTCACTGATCCAGTCGGCACTCCTTGTGGACACAACTACTGCAAAACCTGCATCACACATTACTGGGATCGTAGTGACCGGTGCAAGTGTCCCATTTGTAAAGAGGTTTTTGACAAAAGACCTGACCTAAGGGTCAACACTTTCATATCTGAAATGGTTGCCCAATTTAGAAAGTCAGCTCAGGTGAAAGTTAAAACAAACACAAAGCAAGAACCTGCTGAACCAAATGAAGTGCCGTGTGACGTCTGTACTGAGACCAAGCTCAAGGCCCTGAAGTCCTGCCTGGTGTGTCTGACCTCCTACTGTGAGACTCACCTGGAGACTCATCTGAGAGTCACAGGGCTAAAACGACACAAACTAATCGACCCCGTAAAGAACCTGGAAGACATTATGTGTAAGAACCATGACAGACCTCTGGAGCTGTTCTGTAAGACTGACCACATGTGTGTGTGTCAGTTCTGTACCGAGTCAGACCACAGGTTACATCAAATTGTATCCCTGAAAGACGAATATGAAGGAAAGAAGGCTGAGCTGGGAAAGACAGAGGCTGAAGTTCAGCAGATGATCCAGGAGAGACAAATGAAGATTCAGGAGGTCAAACACTCAGTAGGGCTGAGCAAGAAAGATGCAGACAGAGAGATAGCAGACAGTGTGCAGGTCTTCACTTCTCTGATCAGCTGTATTGAGAAAAGCCAGGCTGAGCTGATTGGTGTGATTGAACAGAAGCAGAAAACAACAGAGAAACAGGCTGAAGGCTTCATTAAAGAGCTGGAACAGGAAATCACTGAGTTAAGGTCCTTGCACACTGGTGCGTCTTTTCGTTGCGTTTTTTTTTTTTCCATTGTTTTTTCAATTTTTTTCATTGTTGTAAAAAAAACGCAACGAAAAGACGCACCAGTGTGCAAGGACCTTTAGAGAAGAGAAGCTCTGAACTGAAGCAGCTCTCACACACTGAAGACCACCTCCACTTCCTCCAGAAAGTCCCCTCCATCAACACCCCTCCACCCACCAAGGACTGGACAAATGTCAATGTACCTCAGTCTTTATATGTGGGGAATGTAAGGACAACTGTGGCTCAGCTGGAGAAGACACTCTGTAAAGAGATAGAGGAGAAGCTAGAGGATGCTAAGCTGAAGTGGATCCAGCAATATGCAGTGGATGTAACTCTGGACCCTGATACAGCACACTGCCAACTCATCTTGTCTGAGGATGGAAAACAAGTGAGTCTTGGAAATGTAAGGAAGAATCTCCCAAACAAGACAAAGAGATTCTCTCTATATGGCAATGTCTTAGGAAAACAAAGCTTCTCCTCAGGAAGATTTTACTATGAGGTTCAGGTTAAAGAGAAGACTGAATGGACTATAGGAGTGGCCAGAGAGTCTATCGACAGGAAAGGTGAAAGCTCATTGGAACCTGTTGAGGGTTACTGGACTCTAGGGTTGAAAATAAATGAGTACCATGCTCATGCTGACCCTTCGGTCGTCCTCCTCCCTGTAAGAGAGAAGGTCCAGCAAGTTGGAGTGTTTGTGGATTACAAGGAGGGTCTGGTCTCCTTTTATGATGCGGAGACCCGAGTTCATCTCTACTCTTTCACTGGATGCACCTTCACTGAGAAGCTCTATCCATTCTTCTTTCCTGGTATTAATACTAATGGTAAAAATGCCGCTCCTCTGATCATCTCTCCTGTCAATCACACAGATTAGACTAACCCTCAGCTTTATAAGGAATGGGGCGTTTTCATTTAAGACAGTAAGGGTGAATTTAAGGGGTTTACATTTATTTGTATTGAAATGCAATAAATGTGTTCATTTAACAACATGTCAGAAATACAGCAAACAAAGTTCCCCATGGAACCCTATATAGTACAAATGGTTGTTCCCAATTATTTTTAAAAAAGGGGTGGAAAAGTGAAAACTTCTGAAATCACTTCGTCTTCTTTCTTGGTAAAATACTTTGTTGTCCTGCTCATTTTATGGTATTCAAATTGACTGTTAAACTCAACCATTTGTTTCAATAATATGCCACGAACATGGATTAATGGAAAATATTTCATTGATAATGTTGTACTGTAATGCAGTCACAGAGTAGTTAATTCAACAACTGCAATGATACTGATGGTATTGATTCTATGATCTGCATGTTATCCTTTATAGAAGATCAAAAACTGTTATTGTTCAAAATAAAATCAGTAATCTGTAAGTAAGACAATGTCTGTGCACTCTGACTTTTTACTCACTTTATTGTGCTAAAAACATACTCCAGAATTTAACTCATCGTACATCAGTGTATAAAAAGCAAACAAAATATTTTAATCTCTTTGTTTCAACAGTGCTTAATTGACAAATATAACCAAAACTGCTCTTGAAACACACTACATACTACTCTTAACTAAACTGACCCAAATGTAGTTGTGCACAAAGAACCTCAAACAAAGGCTTTAAGTTTTAATTAATTGATGAGACTATACAAAGAGCTGGTTGAATTATGGAGCTTGTCACCAACAGGATAATCCTCGATATCGCTGGCTCTTAATGTGGGGTCCGAGGACCACCAGGGGTCCTTCCAAATTGACCAAATTGACCTTCATGGGTCTGTAACTCTGAGACTGTACAAATGGAACCGAATGGATTTGGTTCCATTTTGTACACCAGTCAGGGTTAAATCAACACTGCAGATTTTACAGTGTAGATTAGGGTCGATATATGGTATTAAAAAAAATCATGTATAGTATCAAACTTGACATTAAAAAGGTTGAGAATCCCAGCTCTGTATGGATGACTGTCACAGCCAGCATTATTTATCTTTTTTTATGTCCACTCATGATTTGGTGGTTAGTGTTTTAAATAGAAATGTAAGCTGTCATGATACTGTTGTTCATGACTTTGACAGGTGTTTTTACTGCTAAACATCCAAGTACTAAGGGTGCCTGTTGGCTCGGCAAGTTATAGTAGAGGGTCTTCAAGGGGTCTTCAAGGTTTTTCAGGCCAAGGACCCCTTAGCAGAGAGAGAGAGAGCTGAAGCAGGGACCCCCATGTTCTACATTGTAGCAGATTCGGCTTTTTCATGGATTTCATAGATAGCTTCGTTGACTATCATCAGTGTTGTGTAAATCAATGTTGTTTTGTTTATTACAGACATTTAACCACTTAAACCCTCCATACTAATTAAACGTGACCTTTGGCTCTGTACTTGGTTTGCTCCTTTTTACTTCTACACCAAACCACTTTGCTGAAAGGCGTTGTGAGCTTGTAGATCTGCTATTTTCCGCTAATGTTCCTCTCAGAATAGGGATGCCATAGGGTGGTAAAAAGTGGTTAAAAGGTTTTTTTGCTGTCACTCAAAGATTTGGCGGCCCCCCTGTGGACCCATCCAAGTAATAAAAACCTTGAGCTGAAAACACTGCAGTAGCACAGACCATTATGCTCTGTGTGAGCACAAGGAACCCTGTCTTATCTTGCATACTCTGCAAAAAAAATCTACAAACATAAATAATACTATGATCATGTGCACTGATTAAACTATGGGGGGGGGGGGCAGGTGTATTGAAAGCCCTTATTGCACCAACACCAAGGGGCAGGCGGAAGACAATGTAGACAATTGTAAGTGTGATGACTGATTGACAATAAAAAAAATTCAAAGCATATTAACCACATGAAGCATCCCTATGCATTGTGAGCTTGTGAAGGTATTTGGTGATATATAACACATTAATATCACTACTAGTCAAACCCTGTTGCACAGTAGGGCTGCAAGATTAAGTCATCTCAATAGTGGAGTGTGTGTGGTGTGTGTGTGTGTGTGTGTGTGTGTGTGTGTGTGTGTGTGTGTGTGTGTGTGTGTGTGTGTGTGTGTGTGTGTGTGTGTGTGTGTGTGTGTGTGTGTGTGTGTGTGTGTGTGTGTGTGTGTGTGTGTGTGTGTGAGACTGAGTTGTGATTAGTGTCTAATTGACTACCAGCTGGTGTGAGTGGTGAATGAGATGGTGATTGGCTCCTATGTTGATGATTCCCCTATAAAGGCTGTAGATGCCATGGGTCTCCTCCCAGCCTGTAGCCTGTCTCAAACACCAGCAACTTTCATAGACGAGTTCTATCAACAGGCTTTTACAGCAGAATCACTTATATACAGGTGAGTTAATTACAAACATTACATAATACCCGTGACTTAAATGGAAGGAATTGACTTGTTTAATCTAGCCTTTGAATTTTGCATACTTTTACTTATGTAAGTGCAGTTTTAAAGAAATAGTAGATAATATTCTACAGTATTACTCCTGCTTTTATGAGTTTGATGTTGGAAAAAAGAAGCAATTAACCTGTGTCATTTTAGATTTATTTGACTACTCAAAAATAGCAGATCTACAAGCTCATAGCGCCAAGTGCCACGGTATGAGCTTGTAGATCTGTCTAAACATGTTTTCTAAATCCTAACAGTATGTTAGGTGCTCCAACTTTTCCATGTGAAGGACCCCCAAAATATGTATTTGGCCGTGGACCCCCATCTAAAAATGTTGTTCCAGGGACCCCCGGAAGCACAGATCGGAGTTAAAATGTTCGCTTTAAAACGTGTATATATATATATATATATATATATATATATATATAATCAAAGATTTGCACACATTTTCCACCATTTTTCAAAAATAGCAGACCTGCAAGCTCATAGTGCCGCACTATGAGCTTGTAGATCTGCTATTTTGAATAGCCAAATAAATCTTAAAATGACACGGATGATGTAATAATGGATTAAGTACGTTTCCAGTTCACACTTTTGAATTTTATTTTTCAGTGTTGAAATGGCATCTGCCAGCAGTCTCCTGTCTGAAAAGCAGTTCCTGTGTTCCATCTGTCTGGACGTATTCACCGATCCAGTCAGCACCTCATGTGGACACAACTACTGCCAAGCCTGCATCACACGTTACTGGGACGGTAGTGACCGGTGCGTGTGTCCCATTTGTCAAGAGGTTTTTGACCAAAGACCTGACCTAAGGGTCAACTCTTTCATATCTGACATGGTTGCTCAATTTAGAAAGTCTCTGAAAGAAGGAAAGAAGGCTAAGCTGCGAATGAAGATTAAGGAGGTCAAGCTGCGAATGAAGATTCAGGAGGTCACTCTTGATGTCAAGCACTCTCATTTGAGATGGCATGCTGAGCTCAAGCAGCTCATTCCTGTGATTGCAGAGATGCAGAAAGCGGGAGGTGAACATGCTGAAGTCTTACTTAAAGAGCTGGGACAAAAAACCACAGAGTTAGAGAAGAAAACGGCTGGGCTGACGCAGCTCTTAGAAACTGGAGATCACCTTCACGTTCACCAGAACTTAAAGAAAGTTCTCCAGAACTTAGAGAAAGTTATGGAACTTGTCGAGACTGTGAGGACAGCTTTGGCTCAGCTGGACAAGACGCTGGAGGATGTTAAGGCTAAAACAAATCCAGCAGGAGGAAGAGGATAGTCTTCTACAGGGAGTCCGTGACCCCTAGGGGGTCCGGAGGTACTGCAGGGGGTCCGAAATTGTTCCTTGATTAGACTTCTTTTTTTTCTTTTTTTTCTTTTTTTTGTATTATGTCACCATCTGCCAGTGGTGTAAAGTAACTAAGTACATTTACTAAAGTTTGAGGTATTTGTACTTTACTTAAGTATTTCCAATTATTTTACTTCTACTCCACTACATCTCGGATCCAAATATTGTACTTTTACTCCACTACATTTATTTGAAAGCTTTAGTTACTTTGTAGATTTTACTTACTACAAAACCTACATTTACCACTTCAGCTCGCGTACATTTCGCCCATTTGAAAATCGCAGATCTACAAGCTCACAATGCGTTGCATTGTGAACTTGTAGCATAGGCTATTTTAAAAAATATTTGTATACATTTGAAAACTTAGAATAGCCTCTCCAATGAATCATCACCTTACCGTGGTGGAGAGGTTTGTGTGCCCCAATGAACCTGGGAGCTGTGTTGTCGGGAGCCTAGTGCTCCTGGTAGGGTCTCCCATGGCAAAGTGGTCTCGGGGGAGGGGCCAGACTAAGAATGGTTCACCAAACACTTCATGGACAATTCAAGACGAAGTGATGCGACCCGGCCCGGAGGAAGCCCGGGGCCCTCCTCTGGAGCCAGGCCCGGAGGAAGGGCTCGTCAGCGAGCGCCTGGTGGCCGGGCTAACCACGGAGCCCGGCCGGGCACAGCCCGAAGAAGGAACGTGGGCAGATCTTCGCCGCCACGTGGGCCCACCACCCGCGATCGGAACCAGTGGGGTCGGGTGCACTGTCAGATGGGTGGCAGTAACAGCAGAGGTTCCAGACGGACCAATCAGGGGCAGCAGAGGCTGACTTTTGGGACGTGGAACGTAACTACGCTGGTGGGGAAGGAGCCTGAGCTGGTGCGGGAGGCAGAGCGCTACCGGTTAGACCTGGTGGGGCTTGCCTCCACACATAGCAAGGACTCTGGAACCAAACTCCTGGACAAGGGGTGGACCTTGTTTTATTCTGGAGTTGCTCAGGGTGTGAGGTCTCAGGCGGGTGTGGGGATACTCACAAGCCCCCGGCTGAGTGCCATCACGTTGGGGTTCACCCCGGTGGACAAGAGAGTCGCCTCCCTCCGCCTAAGGGTTGATGGGGGGAAAACTCTGACTGTTGTCTGTGCGTACGCGCCAAACAAGAGTTCAGAGTATTCGGCCTTTTTGGATACCCTGCATGGGGTCCTGCATGGGGCTCCGGTGGGGGATTCCATAGTCTTGCTGGGGGACTTCAACGCACACGTGGGCAATGACGGGGATACTTGGACTGGCGTGATTGGGAGGAACGGTCTCCCTGATCTGAACCTGAGTGGTGGCTTGTTATTGGATTTCTGTGCTAGTCATGGACTGACAATAACAAACACCATGTTCAAACATAAGGATGCTCATAAGTGTACTTGGTACCAGAGTACCCTAGGCCAAAGATCAATGATCGATTTTGTAATCGTATCAGCTGATCTGAGGCCGCATGTTCTGGACACTCGGGTGAAGAGAGGGGCGGAACTGTCAACTGATCACCATCTGGTGGTGAGTTGGTTCAGATGGCGGGGGAAGCCTCTGGACAGACCTGGCAAACCCAAGCGTGTAGTGCGGGTGAACTGGGAACGTTTGGAGGAGACCTCTGTTCGGAAGGAATTTAACTCCCACCTCCGGCGGGACTTCTCTGGCATCCCTGTGGAGGTTGGGGGCATTGAACAGGAATGGGCAATGTTCAAAGCCTCTATTGCTAAAGCTGCGGCTGTGAGCTGTGGTCAGAAGGTCTTAGGTGCCTCAAGGGGCGGTAACCCTCGAACACCCTGGTGGACAGCGGTGGTCAGGGAAGCCGTCCGACTGAAGAAGGAGGCCTATCGGGGTATGATATCCCAGGGGACTCCAGAGGCAGTTGCAAGGTACCGACAGGCCCGAAGGGCGGCAGCCACAGCTGTGACGGAGGCTAAGCAGCGGGTGTGGGAGGAGTTCGGGGAATCCATGGAGAAGGACTTTCGGGCGGCACCAAAGTTGTTCTGGACGACCATACGGCACCTCAGGAGGGGAAAGCGGGGAACCATCCAAGCTGTATACAGCAAGGATGGGGCTCTGCTGACTTCAAGTGAGGAAGTCGTAGGGAGGTGGAAGGAACACTTTGAGGAACTCCTAAACCCAATGACATCAGACCCACCCTCCCTGACAGGAGCAGAGCCTGAGGATGATGGGGGATCGGCGTCAATCTCCCGGAAGGAAGTCACTGAGGTAGTTAAACAACTCCACAGTGGCAAAGCTCCGGGGGTTGATGAGATTCGTCCAGAAATGCTGAAGGCTCTGGGTGTTGAGGGGCTGTCTTGGTTGATACGTCTTTGCAACATCGCGTGGAAGTCTGGGACAGTACCGAGGGAGTGGCAGACTGGGGTGGTGGTCCCACTTTTCAAAAAGGGGGACCAGAGGTTGTGTGCCAATTACAGAGGTATCACATTACTCAGCCTCCCTGGGAAAGTTTATGCCAAGGTAATGGAAAGGAGGGTCCGGCCGATAGTCGAACCTCAGATTCAAGAGGAGCAATGTGGTTTCCGTCCTGGTCGTGGAACAACTGACCAACTCTTTACTCTGGCAGGGATCCTGGAGAGGGCCTGGGAGTATGCATATCCGGTCTACATGTGTTTTGTGGATTTGGAGAAGGCATATGACCGGGTCCCCCGGGAGTTTCTGTGGGAGGTGCTGCGGGAATATGGGGTGAGGGGGACCTTGTTGAGGGCCATCCAATCTCTGTACGCCCAAAGCGAGAGCTGTGTCCGTGTGCTCGGCAGTAAGTCGGATTATTTTCCAGTGGGGGTTGGTCTCAGACAGGGCTGCGCCTTGTCACCTATCCTGTTTGTGATTTTCATGGACAGGATCTCGAGGCGAAGTCGTGGCGGAGAGGGTATACGGTTCGGTGAGCTAAGGGTTGCGTCACTGCTTTTTGCGGATGATGTGGTCCTGATGGCACCATCGGTCCGGGACCTTCAGCTCTCACTGGATCGGTTCGCAGTCGAGTGTGCGTCGGCTGGGATGAAAATCAGCATCTCCAAATCTGAGGCCATGGTTCTCAGCAGGAAACCGGTGGATTGTGCAGTCCGGGTAGGGAATGAGGCTTTGCCCCAGGTGAAGGAGTTTAAGTATCTCGGGGTCTTGTTCACGAGTGAGGGGAGGACGGAGCAGGAGATCAGCCGGAGAATCGGAGCAGCAGGAGCGGTATTGCAGTCGCTGTACCGCACTGTGGTGACGAAAAGAGAGCTGAGCCAGAAGGCAAAGCTCTCGGTCTTCCGAGCAATCTTCGTTCCTACTCTCACCTATGGTCATGAAGTGTGGGTCATGACCGAAAGAATAAGGTCGCGGGTACAAGCGGCCGAAATGAGTTTTCTCAGACGGGTGGCTGGCATCTCCCTTAGAGATAGGGTGAGAAGTTCGGTCACCCGGGAGAGACTCGGAGTAGAGTCGCTGCTCCTTCGCTTGGAAAGGAGCCAGCTTAGGTGGTTCGGGCATCTAGTACGGATGCCTCCCGAGCGTCTCCCTAGGGAGGTCCTCGCTGCACGTCCCACTGGGAGGAGACCCCGGGGCAGACCAAGGACCAGATGGGCGGATTACATCTCCACACTGGCCTGGGAACGCCTCGGGATCCCCCAGGAGGAAGTTGCTAATGTTGCTCAGGAGAGGAAGGTCTGGAGCTCTCTGCTGGAACTGTTGCCCCCGCGACCCGACTCCGGATAAGCGGTTGAAGATGGATGGATTTGAAAACTTGAAATGGGACATTCTGCGTACTTTTACTTTTGGTACATTTTGATGCCGATACTTTTGTACTTTTACTCAAGTAATTTTTTTTTTATTCCGGACTTTTACTTGTAACACAGTATTTCTATATTGCAGCATTGATACTTTTACTTTGCAATCGATTACTTTTTCCACCACTGCCATCTGCCCTGCTCTGTGTGGCCCTGATTGAGAGACTGGTTCCACCTGGGCAACCCAGCTGTAGACTGTTGTTTAATTGGACATGGAAGTGTATTTAACAAGTGTTCAGTATAGAGCTAGGTTGCTGCATTAGTCTTCTGTTCGTTTGCTGCCCTGTGCTTTGTTCTTGCTTCAGGAGGTTTTTCTACATTTTGACGTTTGCCCTGTGAGGTGTGCCTGAGTTTCTAAGTAAAGACTTGTTCATTCCTTGTTTTCTGCATTTTGGGTCCTACATTCCATCCCCGGGTGTCAGCGTAACATAATGAATATTTTTTTTTATATTTTTTTCCCAAAAATGTCCATTTGTCTTCAAATAAACATTATGATGAATGTATCCACCATATTAATAGGCTCTTTTGTTTTTTCTTCACAAAACATGATTTTGTCCATTTTGAATAGCTTGTAAACATGATTATTATGCAGATTGTTGATAGTATTGACATTGGTGCTCGGTTTATGAATGGCAGTGGCACGGCCGCCCTACTCATTGTGCGTGAATATATTATATATAATTCACATTTTATCGTCTACTCGTTTTTGTGGGCTACGATTCAGTATTTGATATTGATTTTATCAGACACACCTCCTTCCTATACAAACCTATTTTTAATGTTAGATTCATCAAAAACACCCGTCCTTGGTTCTGGTGACTCATCCTGCCCTCCTAATACGTGAGGGGGGCCGTGTCTTTTTAATTGTTTTTACAAAAATAAAGTAATTGAAAAAACACGGTTTCCTCACGTATTAGAAGGACAATATCAGTCACCAGAACCAAGGACAGGTGTTTCCGATGAATCTATTATGGTTACACTGGGTTTGTATAGGAAGGGGGCGTGTCTGATAAAATGAATATTAAATACTGAATCAAGCTACTGTCTGTGTGTTAACAAAAGCCTGAGTAGATGATAAAATGACCCACATTTTTAATACCCCTGTCATGTGTCGCATGCTCTGCAAAAAAATCTATAAACATAAATAATACTAGGATCATGTGCACTGATTAAACTATGGGGGGGGGGGGGGGCAGGTGTATATTGACAGCCCTTATTGCACCAGCACCAAGGGGCAGGCAGAAGAAAATGTAGACAATTTCGTGATGATTGATTGACAAAACATATTTTTTCAAAGCAGATGAACCTTATAGCATCCCTATGCTGGGGCAATCATTCAACGTTGCGTTGCAACTAGGCATGTATCGATTCACGCAACTCACGATGCGATTCGAATCACAATACTAGGTCCACGATACTTTTTTTTAAAAATGATTTCTCTTACTGTGTTTTTCCCTTCTCCTCTTTTCAATACCGTAGCAAATGACTGAAAACTATCACTTCTCTTCTTTTTTTTTTACGTGCCCTCTATTTGCATCGCAATGTATATTTTATTAAATCGATTTAAATTGTCACCAGTTTGAATCGATTTACGATAAATCGATACATGCCCTGTTGCCTAGTTGCAACGCATTGTGAGCCTGAGAAGATATTTGGAGTAGACGGTAGGGTTTAAGTGGTTATTTTTTATTCAACATGGGAATATATGGGAGTGAAATGTCTCACTGTCATGCTATGTTATCATTTATGTTATCATCCCCTCCCTCCCTCCCTCCATTCGGTGTGTAGGAGTTGAGTTTGTGTTGACATTGTGTTATAAATAAGAGTGTTCCTGTCGACAGCCCTTGTCATGGCTTATGCTCCCGGCAGAAATGCACCAGCCATTACAACAGTATTACCGTGGAAAGCTATGAATTTGATACGTCTCTGTTTATGTACCGCAGTTATCACTGTGAACTCATAATGTATTAAACGGCTAAACAGCGTGCCAAAGCCGGCGGCTCCCGCGCACTGACACACATCCCCCCCACACACACCCGTCGTTAGCACAGACTACCTGCTCTGGCATGCAGACACATGTATGCATGCCCACACACACACACACACACACACACACACACACACACACACACACACACACACACACACACACACACACACACACACACACACACACACACACACACACACACACACACACACACACACACACACACACACACACACACACACACACACACACACACACACGCACGCACACACACACACAAAAAGAGATATTATTGTAGGAGATGAGATGGGTGAAGCTGTTTATCCTCCCATGCTGGCTGCTGTCACAAGCGGCTCGGCATCAACAAGACTAATTAGATCACACTGTCACAACCTCACTGCTGTGTGTGTGTGTGTGTGTGTGTGTGTGTGTGTGTGTGTGTGTGTGTGTGTGTGTGTGTGTGTGTGTGTGTGTGTGTGTGTGTGTGTGTGTGTGTGTGTGTGTGTGTATACTTGTATTACTGTACTTGTGAGGGCCAAAGGTTCCCAGAAGTACAGTACGTTTCGAGAAACAGACGTTGTGAGAAAGCTTTCTCTGGTCCTCACAAGACAAATGGTTGTTTTTATGGTTAAAACAGATTTGGGGAGTAGGCTTACCATTAGGAAAAGATTCAGGTTGGGGTTTAGGTATAGCATGGGCTCATTTAGAGGTTTGGTTTATGGGTTAGAGTTATGCCCTGATTTAGCTCTGGTCCATGGCGTTAGAAGGAGTTCTCCTTAACACTATGGTACTTTCCATTCTTTCCCCTCACACCGCGGTAGTGCAGCCTCTCGTCTGTAGTAATAATAAAAAAATACACTTTTGCTACACACCAAAACAAAGACGGTTTTATGGAGTTGAAAGCCTACTCTACTAAGTGGGAACACTCTGAACCTCATGTCTAAAATACACCTTTTGGCCAGTGTATTTTAGATCGTTTGGTGTATTTAGTGTATATTAATCACTAGTGAGATTGAATTGAGCGAGTGAGAGCGTCCCTTATTTTTCTTGTAAACACCGGGCCGGTTGTCCCTCATTAGACCCTATTCCCCAGCCAGAAGACAATCTGTTACAGGCCTGGCCTCTAAACCTGATTTATACTTAGATAATAATAATGGACCAATTATTTGTTTACCAACATTGAGACTGGATGCACAGGTGATTGTTTCATGCAATCAATTCTCAACCTGTTGTTTCGGGGTGCGCTGGTTTCAGTGCACCCCTCACCAGCCAGTGTGTTGGCTGGTGAGGCGCGTCCTAGCGAGACCTGACAGAATGGGTTTCATTTGGAGCCAGTATGACGTTTGGAGCCAGTGTGACGTTGTTAAGGGGTCTATACGACAGCCTTGTGAGCTTGTAAAGCTGCTGATCTGCATTGAGAGCATGCAGATCGGCTTTTTACCTAAAAAATATATGAAAATGAAACTGAAAGTGTTGAGTAAGTCTGTGGGTTTTATAAATATTTAACCAATGATAAGTATTTGGACCGTTTTTCACCCGACAAAAACGATAATCACGACGTCCATTGTCTACGTTTAATGAACTAATCTTTGGTTTACTGCTAAACATACAAACTTTACTTTATTTCAATAATTGGTTTGCTTATTGGAGTAAAACTGCAGTGTGTGGCCACATAGAGCATTAATGCAAGAAAAAATTAATCATTAGCAGATTTCGCTAATGATTCTTATTGAACGGCTCTGCAACATAATTACACCAGTGCAAAAAAACTTCTCCTGTGTACACTTATACAGTAATCAGGATCTGGCAACTCATGATTGCATAGCGGATATTAGCTCGGCGAGCCATCCAGGAGGAACGCTAGAGCGCTCTAAACGCAAGGTTAAGATCTAATCTTTGCGCGCCCTACAGTATTATGGGGGATATTGGCTCGTACAAATTCTATTAGCTTCTAGGCACAGCAGCACAGCGCAACAGCGCTTTTAACCCATTACGACCGGGAACGCACCTGTGTCATTTTTTTATTTCATTGGCTATTCAAAAATAGATCTATATCAAAATAGATCTACATCTACGCTATGAAGATCTGCTATGTAGATGTAGATCTGCTATTTTTTTTTTTATCGTGACAATTTGTGCAAATCTTTGAATATATATATTTTTTAAAGCGAACATTTGTAACTCAAATCTTTGCTTCTGGGGGATTCTACAAATGTCTTCTAAATCCTTTTTTTTTTTTTTTAAACATGTTATAATCAGTGGTTCTCAAACTTTTTCATGTCAAGGACCCCTAAAATGATATTTGGCCGCCGACCCCCATCTCAAAATATTTTGTTCCAGGGACCCCCAGAAGCAAAGATTTGAGTTAAAATGTATGTACAGTATATATATATTCAAAGACTTGCAAACATTTTCACGATTTTTCACAAATAGCACATCTACAAGCTCATACTCGGTGCCGCGCTATGAGCTTGTATATCTGCTATTTTTGAATAGCCAAAGAAATCTAAAAGTGACACATGTGAGTTTCCGGATTTGAACGGGTTAATATCTTAGCTTGGCATCACGGCGGAAGAAAATGGCCAGATAGGCTATATCAATCAATAAAAGTGTTGCCCAGAGTGACCGTAATTGTCTCCGCCAGGCCGAAGGCATGGCGAGAGAGTATGTTTTACCCCTTGTCCGTCCGTCCGTGTGTCCGTGTGTGTGTCCGTCTGTCACCAGCTAATCTCCGGCACCGTTGGCCCGGTCGCTCCGAAACTGCACACACACTCCCTGGATGCCAATTCAGAACCTCTGCCCCAAATCTTTCACATGGGCCTGTTATAGCGCCACCAGGAGGCCGATTTGTGCAAACCCATTTTTTTATATTACTCCTACAAATGTTATCCAAACGTCATGCAAATCGGTACACAGTATCACTATAGTCATGTGATCAACACGGATCTGTCCGATTTCCCATATTCCATCCTCATTGCCTAAGGTTGGCTTCCAAAGTTTGCAGGATTGGTCCGTTTTGAACAAAAAGCCTCAAAGTATACACACAGCTTGGGATTTCCGTGAAATTTCACACGCACATTCCCACTAGGCCGAGGAAGAAATGCCACCCTTCTCACATTGGCCTGTTATAGCGCCACCAGCAGGTCTAATTTAGCAAAACACATTTTTGGAACGAAATGCCTCAAATCATGAATGCAGTGTCAATGCAAGAATAAATGGCACGGTTGGCACCCTTTTCACATTGGCCTATTATAGCGCCACCAGGAGGCCAGAATAACGTACCTGACCTGGCGGAGACCTGTGCTCCGAGGAGCACTTTTTCTAGTTCTCACTGCTTCTGCCCTCCCACTCAGTTTCTCTACATCTCTCTCTCTATCTCCCTTCTGTCTCTGCCTTCAGTGCCTTGACCATGTTTCTGTGTTTCTCTGCCTTCTTTGTCTCTTTGTGTCTCTAAATATCTCTCTCTCTTTGTGCGTATCTCTTTCTCTCGTTCTGTTTGCCTCTGCTTCTCATTGTGAAAGCTTCAAGCCCGGCTCACACAGATACATATTTTATTGAACTCCTGGAGCTGTGAGCTGGAACACCATAGACACATCTTATGAGAGTGCTGTCAAACAATTCACTCTCAAGTGTGTGTGTGTGTGTGTGTGTGTGGCTGTGAACTTGTGTTAATGATTGAGAGCCTGCGTGTGTGTGTGTGCGTGTGTGTGTTGTTCCATTGCACTGCATTTTGTATTTTAATTAGAAATGTTATAAATATTGACCGAGTGCACCGAGTGCCGTGCTATGAGCTTGTAGATCTGCAAAAAAATATAAAACCATGAACATTTGAGCAAATCTTTGAATATATATTTTTTAAAGCTAACATTTGTAACTCAAATCTTTGCTTCTGGGGGATTCTACAAATGTCTTCTAAATAATAATTAAAAAAAAACAGTTTAAAAAAAAACTTATGTCGCTATATCAGTGGTTCTCAAACTTTTTTCATGTCAAGGACCCGCAAAATGATATGTATTTGGCCGTGGACTTTGTTCCAGGGACCCCCAGGAGCAAGGATTGAGATTTGAGTTTGAGAGCAAGATTTGAGTTACAAATCTTTGCTTTAAAATATATATATATTCAATGGTTTGCACATTCATGATTTCTCAAAAATAGCAGATCTACAAGCTCATAGCGTGGCACTCGGTGCCGCGCTATGAGCTTGTATATCTGCTATTTTTGAATAGCCAAAGAAATCTTAAAAATGACACAGATACGTGACAACTTAATGGGTTAAGTTGTCACGGGTCCTTTTTTACAAAAAGGAGTTTTACTCTGTATGACCGAGTGGTTTTGTGTGTGTGTGTGTGTGTGTGTGTGTGTGTGTGTGTGTGTGTGTGTGTGTGTGTGTGTGTGTGTGTGTGTGTGTGTGTGTGTGTGAGTGAGGCACGAGGACATTTCATATTCCAAAGTCAGGCGTATAGCTACAAGAGTATTAAAATGAGATCAGAAAGGTCATTAGTAATCACTCCCATCTCCATTTCCATTTCATTAGTATATCAAAGCCGTTCATTACCACTGAACCCAGTGACTCACCGGAGACGGCCAAAAGGTCTCAAGCTATTTTCTCAGGCAATAAAAATTACCCCGCCCTGATGAGGTTTCCAATTAACTCTCTGGGAGATAAATGGCAACAAAAACAGGCTGCATATTATTTTTGGGGATTAATTAAACCATTAACGCCCGGGAACGCACCTGTGTAATGTTTTAGATTTCTTTGGCTATTCAAAAATAGCAGATATGCAAGCTCATAGCGCGGCACCGAGTGCCGCGCTATGAGCTTGTAGATCTGCTATTTATTGAAAAATAAATCGTGAAAATGTGTGAAAATCTTTGAATATATCGTTTTTTTTGTACTCATTTTTAACTCAAATCTTTGCTTCCGGGGATTCTACAAATGTCTTCTAAATCCTAACAGTTCTAGTTGTTTTAAACTTATGCTGCTATATCAGTGGTTCTCAAACTTTTTTCATGTCAAGGACCCCCAAAATGATGAGACCCCCCACCCCATCTCAAAATATTTTGTTCCAGGGGCCCATAGAGTCAAAGATTTGAGTTGAAAATGTATATACAGTATTCAAAGATTTGCACAAATGTTAACGATTTTTCAAAAATAGCAGTAATACAAGCTCAAAGCGCTATGAGCTTGTATATCTGCTATTTTTGAATAGCCCAAAGAAATCTAAAAATGACACAGATGCGTTCCCGGTCTTAATGGGTTAAGGACAGTTTCATATATCAAATGAACGCTGTGTGATGTAGCAAGGACGAGGACCTTTTTCAAACTTCCTTCCATAAAATTCAGTGAGCGCCTCTACTGCCTAGTTTCTAGTCTCTGCTTCTCAGAATTCTTATTATGCCAGTGCCTTGCCTCGGGTAAAATATTAATCATATTCAGAGAGATAAGACAAATAAATTATTTGAATGCCAATGTTTTTCTCTCTCTCTCCCTCTCTCTCTCTCTTTCTCTCTGGCGATGTAATCTGTTGCCCCAGCTGCCGCATATCAGCTGTAATTACAAGACATGATAAGCAGCTCCCCGTCATTAAAACACTGCAGTGTCTCGTGCCACTTGTCCCAGAGAATGGTTTCTCATTAGGCTGGACTCTGTGTGGGATAAGGGGAGGGCGAGACGAATGAGGAAGCAGGATGGAAAGATGGCTGTGCAGATCAGTGGTGGAAAGTAACTAAGTGCATTTACTCAAGTACTGTACTTAAGTAATTTGTTTTGGTATTTTTACTTGACTGGAGTATTTCCAATTTTCAGTATTTTTACTTCTACTCCACTACATCTCAGAGCAGGCATTTTTTTTACTTTTACTCCACTACAATTATTTGAAAACTTTAGTTACTACTTACTTTGCAGGTGTTGATTATTATTACAAAACATACATTAACCACTTCAGCCCTACAGTATATACATTTCAGCCATTTGAAAATAGCTCACAATGCGTTGCGATGCGACGCATTGTGAGCTTGTAGATCTACAAGCTTGTAGAGCTTGTAGATCTGCTATTTTCAAAAGATTTTATACATTTGAAAGCATTATACTTGTGAAATGGGACATTCTGCATAATGAGTATTTTCTACTTTTGGTACTTTAAGTAGATTTTGATACCAATACTCTTGTACGTTTACTCAAGTAAATTTTGAATTCCGGACTTTTACTTGTAGTATTGATACTTTTAAAAATTTAGTACTTTTTCCACCACTGGTGCAGATCAGAGGGCGAGAGAAGAAGGACTGAGAGGAGAGGAGAGGAGAGGAGAGGAGAGGAGAGGAGAGGAGAGGAGAGGAGAGGAGAGGAGAGGAGAGGAGAGGGCATATGAGATCAGAGGATGATGGGAATGGGATGGAGCTACCGTCCCATTGAGACCACGGGCAATCAAGTGTCAGTGTGATTACATTATGACTGTGTGAATGGACTCTGAAGACCGTCCGTGCTATAGGGAAAGGGACGTGCTGGCCACTGGGAAATTCGGGAAAATTCCAGAACGGCCGCGCCATTTACGGGCCGCCAGACGGCTGGTGGGCCACCCAAAAAAAAAATAATAATAATAATAATCCGGGTCACGCGGCCCAATTATTAGTTACGTTACTGTTGGGCTGGGACGTTTTTCAGCAGTGGCGTAATTTACATAGGGTTGTTGGGTTAAATCTCAAAATGTGTTGTTCCAGGAAGCAAAGATTTGAGTTACAAATGTTCGCTTTAAAAATATATATATATTCAAAGATTTGCACACATTTTCACGATTTTTCTAAAAATTAATAAATCTACAAGCTCATAGCCGCGCCGTACTTTAAAACCCTCAAATTAAACCGCATGAATCCTCTATTCATTGACCAGAGTCCCCCAGGGGGGCAATACTACTGTATTCCCCTTATTTTTTACACCAAATCTCTTTGCAGAAAATAGCTAAATAGAAAATAGAAATACACATACTCTGATGTAAACTTCTCCAACAGTAGCCTACTTGAGTAAATGGACTTAGTTACTTTACACCACTGCATCTCACACCCACCCACCCAGCCCTGTCTGTCTGCCCGTCCTTTGCTTTTGTCGCTACCATACCACGTGTCTCATCTCTCTCCTTCATCTCTTTCTGTCTCCGCTTTGTTGGACCCCCTGATGAGATCTCTCTCTCTCTCTCTCTCTCTCTCTCTCTCTCTCTCTCTCTCTCTCTCTCTCTCTCTCTCTCTCTCTCTCTCTCGTCTACCCCCTGCTACTCTCTGTGCTCTCTCAAGATGTGTGTTAAGATGTGTGTTACTGTTTTAAAGTTTATTTTTTGGAAGGCTTTTCTGCCTTCAGTGCCCTGGGTATTTGGGTGGGAAAAAAACGGGAGGAAGCAGCACGCAATGCCTTCAATTCATACTCAGCCGAACTGAACTAGTAAAACTTTCATAAGGGACACCAACTGTGAGTGAACAACCCAGAAGCAGCCATTCCACTCAAAGCATCAAGAAACGGGGTCTTAAAATCAGACTATTAAGACAGAAACTAATGTGAACAAAGAGGATTCTGGCAATTCACAATATTATATCAAAAGTTTGAGAAGCACTGGTGTGGGAGACCCAGATACAATGGAAAGAGAGGGTATGATGCTGCACATAAAGGTCAAATAGCTTGACCGAGGTTTGATAGGATCACTGTCAGAGCAGCGCCGGCTCAGCTACACCCCAGAGCCTGATGGGAAATATTGATTAACCCCAACCTGAGCACCACGGGCGCTCTCTGATGTATTCTGATGTGTGTGTGTGTGTGTGTGCGTGTGTGTGTGTAGGTGTGTGTGTGCGCGTGTGTGAGTGTGCGTGTGCGTGCATGCATGAATGTGTGTGTGTGCGTGCGTGTCTCACCTGTGCAGGAGTAGTCGTCGATGCGCAGGTATCCAGCGTGGCAGATGCACATGAAGGACCCCGGGGTGTTCATGCACCCGGTGTTTTCTCTGCAGTAGTGCTTTCCCTCGGCACACTCATCAATATCTGCAACACACACACACACACACACACACACACACACACACACACACACACACACACACACACACACACACACACACACACAAAGGTCAAACACAATGATCGCTGAAGGTCAGATCAGTGTATTATTAAGCCAGTGGTTCTCAAGGTGAAGGGGAACCTGACGGGTATGTAACTCCGAGAGCGAGCGAATGGAACCAAAACTGACCATTACGGGTCCATTTGGTTGCATTTGCACACACTCAGAGTTGTGAGGGTCCTTGAAATTAAGCAGTGGTGGAAAAAGTACTCCCAATTTTTTACTTAAGTAAAAGTATCAATACGGCAATGCAGAAATAGTCTGTTACAAGTAAAAGTCTGGAATTCAAAATTTACTTGAGTAAAAGTACAAAAGTATTGGCATCAAAACATACTTAAAGTACCAAAAGTAAAAGTACTCATATGTTTGAAAATAGCAGATCTACAAGCTCACAACGCGCCTATGTATAAGATAGGGCTGAAGTGGTTAATGTATGTTTTCTAAGATAATCATTTATATCTGCAAAATAACAAAAGTTTTCAAATACTTGTAGTGGAGTAAAAGTACAATATTTGCCTCTGAGATGTAGTGGAGTAGAAGTAAAAGTACTGAAAACTGGAAATACTCCAGTAAAGTCAAAATACTTTAAAATTGTACTTAAGTATAGTTACTTGACTACATGTCCTTAGTTATCTTACACCACTAAAATTAAGCAGATTGAGAACCACTACGGTACACAGACATAAATAAACCAACATTTGCTGAGTTTGCGTTTCTCCTTTTCAGTTACACTTGACCCAGAGGGAGCTGCACTGTAAAATCCTCAATGTTAAATTAACTCTGAGAGTGTAAAGACTGACCCAAATGAGTCCAGTTAGGGTCCAATGGACCCTTCGCTAAACCCCACCCCAAAAGCGATTGTCCAATGCCAGCTTAGCAACCGTTGTTAGTCTGGCATAGGTCTGGCAAGCTTTCGTCACCTGCCATAGCTGTCAATGTTATTTCGCCCGCACACACACAATCGTTTGCAACATAATAGCAAGAATAGGAATACCACGATAACGCAATGGTGACTATGAACCACGTACCCAAACCCGTTGGAGGCTGCTTTTCCCAAGCTGAAATCTGCACTTAAACTGCAAGGCTTCATGGCTGTGTTGTTGAACACATACACAGCTTAATGTCAGGAAAGTTACACGACTCACTCGCCCAGGTGGTGTCAATAATAGGCTACTAATCACCGTAATCGTAACAAAATTCAGAATCACAGAGCTGCCTGTTTCGGATTCCGCACGTTAAAGTATATTAATTCATTTGTTCTTCTATTTATTAACTGCTACTGCAGTCTTACCCTGCGGTACATGAAAACTCCTGTTACAGTCATGGATCAACTTCAACCTGGTGTTTGCACTTTCTCCATTTACAGACCGTACATCTATATAAACGTTCAGATTTCAAATATAAAGTGCTTACCCCATGGCCACAAATGTTACAATTATGCACGGGACTCTCAAAAGTACCCGTATATTCTGTATTGTTCAATAAAAAGCATTTTAATCCGATCAGTGGCCATTTTCTCATAATGTATCAGAGTGCAATACACCTACCAACAGATAGGGTCGCTCAGTTGAAAGCATATGGAGAAAATGGCCACCGATCAGATTAAAATGCTTTTTATTGAACAATACGGATGATACGGGTAATTCTGAGAGCCAGTACATAAATGTAACATCCGTGGCCATGGGATAAGCACTTTATATTTGAAATATGAACGTTTATGTAGATGTACGGGCCATAAATGGAGAAAGTGCAAACACCAGGTTGAAGTTCATCCATGACGGTTGTGACAGTCGACCGCCGTGTATCCATGGCTATTACTCCCTCTAACATTTCCCATGTTTTTAGTTTATTGAAATAATGTCATGCACATATGTCCAGTGCATAGCCTACTGCAGGCCTTGTTGACTAGATATAGAAGAGATTTTGAAGCTCTTGCTCCTGAAATGATCGATTAATTTTTAAGGGGAAAAGCCATCATTTAACATGCAAGTCAATGGGTGAGAAGCAGAGTTGCCAGGCGCTGCCAGGCCTGGGTGTGACTAACTTCGCACCACCAGTCACAGAGTGGAGTGGGTGGGGCTTAGCGAAGGGTCCATTGGGTCCATTGGGTTCCTGTTTACCAATGTTGCCATGTCTGCTTATAATAAGCGACTTTGTGCTTGATTCTGAAGTGTAGTTGCTTATTTTGGCTTGCTTCCTAATGTCTTTTAAATTGTTTTCATGTCAAGGACCCCCAGATTAATATGTGTTTGTCCGCGGACCCCCATCTGAAAATATTTTGTGCCAGGGACCCCCATACAAGATTTTTGTTGTTTAAATGTTTCAAAAATATTTTTAAAATTCTCAGTTTTCCCCCCAATATTTTTTGTAAATAGCAGATCTACAAGCTCACAACATGCCGCGATGCGACGCGTTGTTAGCTTGTAGATCTGCTATTTTCAAATAGCTGATGCAAAGTGGTAAAACTTAGCCTATAGTCGCTTTTTTGGGGGCTTGTTTTCATAGATCTGGCCGCTTGTTTCTCTTGCAAAATCTGGCAACACACGGATTACCTGCATAGAGACACACGGCCGGAAGCGGAAGGCCTACAAATCCACGTCCACTTTTGACACTCGGGGTCCGTTAGAACGATGAACTGCAGCTCTCAATGCAATCTCTATGAGAGGCATTGTAAAATACCGTCATTTCACTGGTTAACTACTGAGGCTGTAGCGATTTTTGTTGTGTTCTAATAATCTGTCCCATTTGTTTAATTTGTCCTTTTTAATGTCCCATATCTTTCATCTCGATATACTACCCACAATATACTATAATATACTCCATCAGTATGTCAAAACCGCTAGCATCGGAGATCTATATCGCATGGTATATACGTCACGGACGCATCCCTTGAGGTTTTCAATACCCAGAAAACTGGCGAAAGTGGCCGTTTTCAATAGGTTTTGGTCATTATCTCTGGAACAGAAGGTCCAATCTGCTCAGTTCAAAGCTTGTTGGATGCGTGACTTTGAGGACATTAAGCACGCAATGACACATTTTCGGGTTATTATTATTTTTTTAGGGGAGGCGAGATCTTAGTTGGGCAGGCGACCGCCTCTCCTGCCTCTACAGTGCGTACGCCACTGGTCGGCGCTCGGCACTCGTAAAGACAGTGATGTCACTGAAATGCCCGTCTGCTGTCTACCCTCTGCTGTGTTAGCATTATGGGTAACTCGTTAAAGTGGCAAATTAAATGTGAAACACATCAACTATTAAGAAAACAAGAAGATATGTTGACAAAGACACTCCATACATTTGGAAACATATTTTTATTTAAATCAATATCGTCTTCAGTTAATGCAGGATAATTTTAAAAGTAGGCTAACTTTCATATCCTCTCATAGGGAATGCATTGGCAGCTGCAGTTCATCGTTCTAACGGACCTCGAGTAGCGGCGCTGTCTCAAAAGTGGGCGTGAAATTTGTAGTCCCCGTGTGTCTCTATTACACCTGTAGCCTATTTTATTTATTTATTTTTATTTTTTTTATTTGCACATTTAAAACAACACAACAAACAAAGCAACAGCATGATATTGTGTTGGATGTGCAGGTGAGATTTAGAAAACCCTTTCGGGTTTATAAGGTTAATCTCACCTCACTTGAGAAATACAAGAAAGAAATACAAAGTAATAGAAACCAAAAATAAATTATTTGGCAACATACATACAATTTTACAAAAATACAAATACAACAATAGATACACAGTATGAATACTAGAGAAAATACATTTTAGTATAACAGATATTGAATGAAGCAGCGGAAAAGGGCAATGGCGCCGCCCGGAGAAGGGCCAAGAATAAGGTGAATCCTCTGGGAAATTCAGGCGTTGCAGTGGTGGTGGTCACTGTACAAGTCTTGCCTCGTGTATTTATTGAATGATTTATTCATGACTACAGACAGATATTACTTTAGCAGTATGTAGGGGAGAACGGGGACAAAAGTAACTCTTTTTGCCTTCTTAATTCACAGACTACTGTACTTGAAATATTGTAGTCATCTTTTGCTATAAGAAACATATGTATGTGCCCTAATTAATAACACAATTGTTAAGCTTTCACTATTAAGGACAAGACTAAATATTAATTTGAATGCAATGAGTCACAGTGTTACAATTGCCCCCGTGACGGGGGCAGTTGTAACAGTGGTTGGGGGCAATTGTAACACTGTAAAATAAGTCATATTAAAGGTAGGGTAAGTGATTTTCTTTGGTTAAAATAAGTGTTAAATAGCTCTATATTCTGATAGTACTCATTGTTATAGAGTGTTTGTTCAGTAAAAGGAGTCTCCTTGTCTCTCCAGCTCTTTATAAAACAGAAAATGCATTTTCGTTTCAGTTTCATTTCCAATTTTATCCAACCAGGATAGAGAACTCAATTAGGATATATATTAAACAAGTGAAATTGGAAGTGATGACATTAAGAAATGAGCAGGCAAAATTGGAACTGGAACACTATAAAAATGAAGCTTAAAAATGGGTACTTTCGCCTGAGATTTTGACACCTACCGGAAAATGTATTTTCTGTTTATTAAAGAGCTGGAGAGACGGGGAGACTCCTGTTACTGAACAAACACTCTATAGCAATGATTACTATCAGAATATAGTGCTTTAACCTTTTAACAAAATACTTTTTGTTTTAACCAAAAAATATCACTTACCCTACCTTTAACATACTTGATCTCAAATAAAAGCACATCACTAAGTAATATGTATTTTTTATAATTTAACATTTTTACTTACGAATGTTTTATATACATAATTACAATTATTTTGTATTTTTATTCGAATTATTTTATTTTTCAATTTTGTTTTTTCAAATGTATGTCTATTTTTTATTTTAATGTATTTTTACTTTGAAATGTAGTGACATTTAGTGAAATATGTTCATTTACTAACATAAAAGTATGTAATCCCAGACAAAAAATCTCCTTGCATTGAAAACACATTGTTACAATTGACCCCGGTCACTTTGTTACAATTGCCCCCGATGGGGCAACCATGATAAAATCCCATATTCTAGCTAGAAACACCTATACTAGCATAGGCTGCTGACGTTAATTTGTGACCAATAACATAGAGATACAATTCATCTAAGTTTAAATTAGCTGACATCTTATCTTTAGACAGCAGAAGGAAAATACTGTACACTAAAAAAATTACGTTTACACCTCAAAATCAGTTTTTTGTTGAAAACTGTTGCTGAGATGAAATGATCATTCTATCCTTCCCATAGGCAAAGAGAGGACCCTACTGAGCATGTGAACAAGAAGTCTCACCCCTCTAGCTTATTTCTAATTAGAATTATTGAGTGTGTTACTTTTGCCCCCTGTTACTTTTGTCCCCGGTCTCCCTACCGTAGATTCAACCATGCATTATGAATACTGTAGTGCATGTAAAGCTAAACTCAAACCACAGATATTAACCCATTCAATCCGGGAACGCATCTGTGTCATTTTAGATTTCTTGGGCTTAAAAATAGCAGATCTACAAGCTCATAGCGCTATGAGCTTGCAGATCTACTATTTTTGAAAAATCTTGAAAATGTGTGCAAGTCTTTGAATATATCTATTTTAAAGTTAACATTTGTAACTCAAATCTTTGCTTCTGGGCTTTGAGGTTCAAATACATATCTAAAAAAAAAATCTAAATCCTAACAGTATGTCGCTATATCAGTGGTGCTCCAACCTTTCCATGTCAAGGACCCCCAAAATGATATGTATATAGCCGCGGAACCCCCATCTCCAAATATGTTGGTCTGGGGACCCCTGCAGAAGCACAGATCGGAGTTAAAAACGTTCGCTTTAAAACATATATATATTCAAAGATTTGCACACATTTTCCACGATAAAAAAATGAATAGCAGATCTACAAGCTCATAGCGCGGCACTCGGTGCCGCGCTATGAGCTTGTATATCTGCTATTTTTGGATAGCCAAAGACATCTTAAAATGACACAGATTCGTTCCTGTCTTAATGGATTAAGTATAGATAGGCCATAAGTGCCTAGCCTGGTATCCAGCCTGCTTCGCTACGTTCGGCGGACTTTTTTTTCTCTCTTCGCTTCTCAGTCTGGAAAGCCTCCTATCTCCAAGGGAGGCGGGACATGCCAAAAGCTTCGAAACCTACCGTGGCTTCTGATTGGTCTGTGGTGCGGGGCGGGACAAAAAAAAACAGTGTGATCCGTTGTGATTCGTCATTCGTTTGAACAACATCCAATCAGCAACGACGTTGCCCAACGTAACATATGTAGTTCCAGTGTAGTTCTGCAAAACGAGTCAATAGGGTGCTCTCCAGACTGAGAAGCGAAGAGAGAAAAAAAAGTCCGCCGAACGTAGCGAAGCAGGCTGGATACCAGGCTAATAAGTGCCCTCCTTCCATGTTCACTGCAACCTACTTCGCTGGGGGACACGATGATGCTTATTACTATGGACACCATACCCAACACGTCTTCATATCGAACACTAGCATTATCTGTGACTTCCCCTTCCGCTGTAGCTCTGGGACTCCGTCAATTGAGATCTGGCTGAGCGGGCAACCTACAAAACAGTCAAATTCTTGCTTTTTTCCTTTACATCAAAAAATTTAAAGGTAGTCCCGGTATCTTACAGATGCCTGTTGTTCAGACGATCTGGAATAAATAGTTGATGGGTTGAAACATACTTTTGAGTCTTAATTTTAATTCGTTTTTTGGATCTTATCATGGACCAGGAACGTGCCTCCATGTTAAAGGGATATTTCACTTTCAAAAAAGATTTAGGTAATTTTATCGTCTACTGCAGGCTTTTGGGAGACAGTTTTTAAGTTGCTCGATTCAGTATTTAGAAATTTGATATTTATTTTCTCAGACACGCCCCCTTCCTAAACATATTGTAACTTCAAACGCCATTTTAACCATGTTAGATTCATAGAAAACACCCGTCCTTGGTTCTGGTGACTCATCCTGCCCTCCTATTACGTGAGGAGGCCGTGTTTTTCCGATCACTTTTTTCATTTATTTGATTTAATTATTTTATTGTATTTTGTTATTTTTTTCCATTTTCCAAAAACATTATTACAAATAAATGAAAAGACTAATTGAAAAAACACGGCCCCCTCACGTATTAGGAGGACAATGAGTAACCAGAACCAATGGGTGTTTTAGATGAATCTAACATGGTTAAAATGGAGTTTGAAGTTACAATGGGTTTGTATAGGAAGGGGTTGTGTCTGATAAAATGAATAAATACTGAATTGAGCAACTTAAAAACTGTCCGGGGTGCTCTCAAAAGCCTGAGTAGATGATAAAATGACCCAAAATCATTTTGAAAGTGAAATATCCCTTTAAACGCACGCCTCTATATTAGATTCAGAACACGGTGGCAAAAACCCAATCAATACGTGTTTGAAATATATTTCCTTGGGCGACAGTGTTGAAAGACAGGAAATCGTGTGAGGGAAGCTCCAGTTGGAAATCAAACCAGGGAGCGTTGCTTTGACACACTATCCGGTTACTGTAGCTACAGTACCGGTGGAGTTTGGGGCTTGGGTGTAGAAGGGTGATTACGTGACTTTATAGGAGGAGAAGGTAGACAAAATGGGGCTCAAAGAGCCTTCAAAATAGTTTACGCACAAGGCGGGGCATGCAGTGGTGGGATATCTGGGAGATACAATGTAACTGTATGTTTCTAGCAGTAATGAGGGCTGTAGTCTTGGTGAGCTAGTAGCTCACCAAGACTACAGCCCTCATTAGCAGAGCTGTAATGTAATGTAAGTACATTTACTCAAGTACTGTACTTACAGTAAGTACAATTTTGAGGTATTTTTACTCTACTGGAGTATTTCCAATGTTCAGTACTTTTACTTCTACTCCACTACATCTCAGAGGCAGATATTATACTTTTACTCCACTACAATTATTTGTATTAGTTACTAGTTACTTTGCAGGTATACGTTATTATATTATAAAACATACATTAACCACTTTAGCCCTATATTATACATATGCTATTTGAAAATAGGCGATCTACAAGCTCACAACTATTTGTGCTATTTTCAAACATCTTAGTACTTTTACTTTTGGTACTTTAAGTACATTTTGATAGCAACTTTTGTACTTTTACTCACGTAAATTGTGAATTCCGGACCTTTACTCCGAGTAGGCCTAATTCTACATTGCAGTATTGATACTTTTCACTTAAGTAAAACATTTGAGTACTTTTTCCACCACTGCTCATTAGCACTAGAAACCACTAGGCTGTGCAGCGCACGTTGACTGAGGGTGAGCAAAGAGAAAGGAGAATCTTCTCCTTTCCAAACTTCAGTCGAGGCGGGCCAATTGTTCGCAGGGAGAAGAGGGGTCGTCAATTATTCTCTGTGGCTCACAAAGACTTTTCTCTCTCTCTCCGGCGACTGAACAACAGGAGTCGGGAGTCTCTTGCCCTTGAGCACCAGATGACAGCCAGTCAAACATTTCGAGGCTTTAATTTTTTTTACCGTTCTTTTTTCTTTTGTTACCCCAGAGTCAAGACTATAACGCACCAACCAGTAAAGTGAAACTTAAACGAGCACAGGTTGTTCGGTGTCGAAAATTGAAAGCTACGCTCGAGGGCTCTGGCTTGCCTTGTTATCCCCGGATATTCTGCACTGGTCTTTTTTCCCCCCTCTTTTTTCTTTCTTTTTACAGCTGCCTTTAGGGGAAGTAAAAGCCTTTCTGAATAATGAAGTCAAGCCTTTTGAATTTGGCTTCTCTGGCCTCAAACAGAGAAGTGTGCTCTGAGGAGGCTCGCCCCTTTTTTTACGCTTGTTGTTTCAGTTATTTTCTTTCTGCTTAAAAAACCCTGTCTGTCCATGCCGTCTGCCTTGCATGGATGATGCTCTGTCTGTCTCTCTGTATGCCATCTTGTGTGGTCTCTCGTCACATAGCCTCGATCTCCAGGCTTTCATTTTTTAGTTTTGCTAAAAAAATAAGAGCCTGGACCAGCCTGTTGACGTTCATGGAATAGGAAGTGTTTCATTTCCCCAACCAACCAGAGTGCAGTGGGTCCAAATGTTGTGACGCAAGAGCTCTCAATGCTGCACATTGGGGGAGGAGGAGGGGCATGGGGCGGGGCGGGGGCTGACGGACAGATCGGTGAACCAATGGGATCTCACAGAATTTGTCTCCGTAGATTTTGAACCCGCCCCTCTATGCCAGATATCAGACACGCTAGGGCAGCCTACTCGTCATATGGTCTGTATGTATGTGCCCTCTAGCACTTGTTATGGTAACGTGAAGAACGCATACAGGGCATATAAGAAACCCCCATTAAGTACAGCTGATCATAATGCCATTTATCTAGTCCCCACCTACATTGCAAAGTGAGGGAGCTATCAAAAGGCAGTGCAGTATGGAATGAGGAGGCTAGTGAGACTCTGCTGGCTTGCTATGACTGTATCGACTGGGAAACGTTCACAGATGGGACCAGTCTGGAGGAGGCTACTGAGATCATTACTGACTACATTCTAATTTTTTAAAAAAAGACAGTTAAAGGTTTTTTCAAACAATAAACCGTGGATCACAAAGAAGCTAAAACATACACAGAAGAAAAGAGCATTTACCTTCCGGCATTAGGATTGAGGCTAAGTTGATTCAGGCCAGGTTAAAGGGGGGTATTTCACTTTCAAAAAAACTTTGGGTAATTTTTTCGTCTACTCATGCTTTTGTGAGCCCCCCAGACCGTTTTTAAGTTGCTTGATTTATTATTTCGATATTTGATATTCATTTGATCAGACACGCCCCCTTCCTATACAAACCCATTATAACTTTTTCCATTTTTAGCATGTTAGATTAATCAAAAACACCCGTCCTTGGTTCTGGTGACTCACCATGCCCTCCTAATACGCGAGAGGGGCATGTTTTTTCGATTATTTTTAAATAAATATTAAATATAAGTAATCGAAAAAAACACGGCCCCCTCATGTATTAGGAGAGCAGGGTGAGTTGAGGCTACCTGCAACCTCATCTTATGGGACAGAAACTCCTCCGGATGAATGTCAATCCCCACCTCACGCTGCTCATTCTCTCCTTCCTCACAGATAGACACCAGACCGTTAGATTCAACGGCAACTATACAGCTCCAACAGAACTGTATCTACCGGGGCACCACAAGGATCTGTCATCTCACCAGTCCTGTTCACCCTGTATACAGATGACTGTAAATGTACTTAGTTACTTTACACCACTGCCCTGTATGTACATGCAAGGCTACGTGTGTCCCTGCAAAAGCAGACCAATCACAGCAAACTACTGTGTACTGCTGCTATGCCAATCACAGCTCTGCAACATTAGCACACAAAACTCATGTTATAACATCTTAGCTTGTCATTGGTGAGGTCGAGGATTTTTCAAGATATGCATATCACTGTAGCACAATGTAATAGGATGAAGGAAAGTCTTCAGTAAGAACTGTAGAATTGACATTGTAAGATGCAGGCTAAAGCTCACGTTAGCATGTTAGCTGCAGATTATTAGACACCGTTCATGTAAAAAATCCTATTCAGCTCTCTCTCTCTCTCTCTCTGCAAACATCCACCCACTCATGTTCTCAATTTGCCATTTTTGGAACCAGCCTATTCCCCTATATCCCATAGTACTGAATATGTCGGATATTCAGCACACATTTCAGATTAAATAATCACCTCATGGATGATGTGAAATTGTTTAAATCTGCAGTGTATTTCACTCATAATACACTTACAGGAGTACTGTACACCATTGGTTCTCAAAGTGGGGTCCGGGGACCCCAAGGGGTCCTTGGGGGGGGGGGGGTTCCAGGGGGTCCCCAGCAAAATGTGTTAATATGGCGTCACAATCATTTTTACCTTTTATACTTTGGCTATTTCAAAATAGCAGATCTACAAGCTCATAGCGCGGCACAGAGTGCCGCGCTACGAGCTTGTAGATCTGCTATTTTTGAAATATTGTGAAGATTTGTGCAAACCTTTGAATATATATGTTATTATTTTTAAGCGAACATTTGGAACTCAAGGGTCCGCGACCAAATACGTATCATTTTGGGGGTCCTTGACATGAAAACGTTTGAGAACCACTGCTATACACTGTAGACTGTCTCAGCCTTCGGTGTAACTGAATTGTCCGATAGAGACAAAGTCTCAGACAACAAAGTCTCAGGCAAAGGCTCAGTGATTCTCAACCTCTTTAGTTTCAAGGATATTGTAAAGATATGAAATGCATCAGGGCCACGGACCCCCATTCCATACAATGTTTTATCTCTGGGACCCCAGTCTAGACTGTGAAATCTGTTTATGTGTGCTTGTGCGAGCGTGTGTACCATTAGTATGGTCAACTGTGAAGGAAATCACACAGCTCCCATTTCATCATTGATAGAATCACACACACACACACACACACCCACACAATAGTAGTGCATGTGGTATAAACATGAGCTACACTATCACTATTTATTTTTCTGTTCTCCCCCAAATTCCCACCTCTCTCCCCCTCTTTCTCTCTCCCTCTCCCTCCCTCTCCCTCCCCCTCCCCCTCCCCCTCCCCCTCCCCCTCCCCCTCCCCCTCCCCTTCTCCCTCCCCCTCTCCCTCTCCCTCTCCCTCTCTCTCTCTCTCTCTCTCTCTCTCCCCCCCCCCCCTATATGTTGCTGTGGTCAGGATCAAGAAGCCTGGTGAACAAAACCAGAGGGAAATAATCACTTCAACACATCACAGACCAGAAAGAGAGAAAAGGAAAAACACGGTTTCCTTTTTTTCTTCTCCTACAGTTTTCATGGGGGAAAAGGGAAGAAGACGGAATAAAACTAGTCCCGTCCCTCAAGTAGTAATTTAAAGTTGTAGCCGTCAAGAGTTAGCAGTGTTGTAGCTCTGGGTACGCCTCGAGGCATTCACAACTCTGACACAGAGACACAGATTAGGAATGCACACACGCCTCTACACTAGGAAGGTCCACATGATGAGACATGGGATCTCAAAGGTATCCAATGGTTACCGTTGGTTTCCTTTTGTTAACATTCATTCGCATTCGCTTCCCGAAAGACATACTTTGTGCGTGTCCTTGAGGCCTAAACACGTTGAATGCATTTCATAGCAAATGAAATGTTTGCAAAGTGTATATATATATATATATATCATTTTTGTTCCAGTGGATAGAGGATACCCTCCCCCCTCCCCCCTGACACCCTTTGATTACATGTGTGTACACACACCGTGATCCCGTGGGTCTCTGTGGATCGTCAATATAAGGTATATAAACACTAGCATGGGGATGAAAAACGATGTTTTAATGCTGGCAGTCAATGTGTTAAGTACCAGGTCTTATGACTTAACTTAAACCCCAGCATTCCGTATTGTGGGGGAAGCTTTCGCTGAAAAGAGCTGATCGCGGTGCGTTGCGTTGTGAGCTTCATGTCAATCTGCTTTGTTTCTGCGAAAGCTTTACAAACAATAACAGTTCATTTAGACACTTCAGCTCACGAAAGCTTTACAAACAATAACAGAAAATACACTAGTGTAGAGCCCTGAGGGACTCCGCTCAACCATATGGGGTGGTTAAAAGCTACTTTTACTTAAGCAATATATCCGAGTACTTCTTCCACCACTGAAAATAATTGCTAAGAAAATCATCGACAGGTTGCAGCCCTAGTCGGATGAGACTTGTGCTTCACAGAAAAAGTGCTCCAGTGTTATTTGTGTATTAAACGTCTGCAAGATACCGCAGCATCTGGGAATAACAGAGACAGATGAGACAAGCCATTCTCTTTCTCTCTCCCCTTCTCATTTCTGTATCTCTTCCTCCCTTCACGCTAGCCCTTCTCTGCGCCTTATGTCTCGCGTCTCTTTATCTTCCCTGCCTCCCTCTCTCTCCCTGGGCCCCGTCTTCCTCCTAATGAAAGGATGGAGGCGTCTCAGAGGTCTGAGAGATGGAGGGAGAGATGGAACAGTGGGTAAGGCTCAGTGGGTGATGCGTTTCAGTAGCACAACATGCCCTGGAAATAAAACAGACATTTTGAGCCGAGCCTGGCTGGGTCTGTCACACACACACTCACGCACGCACGCACGCACGCACGCACGCACGCACGCACGCACGCACGCACGCACGCACGCACGCACGCACGCACGCACGCACGCACGCACGCACGCACGCACGCACGCACGCACGCACAGTGGTGGAAAAAGTACTCAAATGTTTTACTTAAGTAAAAGAGTCAATACTGCAATGTAGAGTATATGTAAAGTACTCTGTTACAAGTAAAAGTCTGGAATAAAAAATTTACTTGAGTAAAATTACAAAAGTTATGGTATCAAAATGTACTTAAAGTACCAAAAGTAAAAGTACTAAAATGTTTGAAAATAGCCGATCTACAAGCTCACAACGCGTCGCGTTGTGAGCTTGTAGATCGGCTATTTTCAAATAGCCTAGGTTTAAAATAGTCCTAAAGTGGTTAATGTATTGTCACAGACAAAGGGCCAAGTGTGAAATGGTGCCAGGTGTGAATTGGCCTCTTTTCATACTAGGCTAATCAGGCGACAAAGGGGTCAAAATCATATACAGTCACACTTTGAGTGCACTCCAATACACACTATACTCTTTTTTTTAACCCTTTTTGAAGACTTCTACAAATGTCTTATAAATCCCATCAGTTTTCTGAAAAACGGAAGTTGCAATGTCAGTGGTGCTCAAACTTTTTCATGTCAAGGACCCTAAAAATTATATATATTTGGCCTCGGACCCCCATCTCAAAATATGTAGTTCCAGGGACCCCCAGAAGAAAAGATTTGAGCTAAAAATGTTGTTTTAAAAATATTTATCGATTCAAAGATTTGCACAAAATGTTATGTTCAAGATTTTTCAAAAATAGCAGATATACAAGCTCATAGCGCGGCACTCGATGTAGATCTGCTATTTTTGAATAGCCAAAGAAATCTAAAATGACACAGATGCGTTCCCGATCTTCATGGGTTAATCCCAAAACCACACATACAGTACCCTGACAGACATACAGTACTGTAGATAGATGTACTGTATGTATGTACTGTTACTGTACATATACACACAGATTCACAAACACACATTCACACATGCGTACACAATGCAAACATGAACGCTACACTATACAGCCAACATTACAGGTGCTGCATGGCTTCTCTCTGTGCAGAAACAACACATCATGGGGCACAACGCCGTAAAAAGTGACAGCCCGGCGCTGAGGAGATCATCTTCAGTGTGCCGCCTGTCACCTCACATACACATCATCAAACAACCTTTTAGACACAAACGCTGTGTGTGTGTGTGCCAGGAGGTGACAGGAGGTGACAGGCCACTTTCAAAAACAGGGAGAGAGAGAGAGAGAGAGAGAGAGAGAGAGAGAGAGAGAGAGAGAGAGAGAGAGAGAGAGAGAGAGAGAGAGAGAGAGAGAGAGAGAGATATGAAGTCAGAGGCAGTGATGGAAAGTAACTAAGCACATACTACTTAAGTGCAATTTTGAGGTATCTCTTACTTTACTGGAGTATTTCTAATTTTAAATACTTTGACTTTTACTCCACATATCTCAGAGGCAAATATAGTACTTTTACTCCACTACAATTATTGGACAACTTTAGTTACTAGTTACTTTGTAGATTTAAAATATCATTACAAAACATACATTAACCACTTCAGCTCTATATAGACTTCGACTATTTGAACGTCGCGATGGCGTTGTGAGCTTGTAGATCTGCGATTTTCAAATGATTTTATACATTTTGAAAACATCAAATGGAAGATTTCTGCATAAGGAGTACTTTCTACTTTTGGTACTTTAAGTACATTCTGATGCCAATACTTCTGTACTTTCACTCAAGTAAATTTTGACTGACTGACCAGACTTTTAATTGTAACAGAATATATTTCTACATTGCAGTATTGATACTTCTACTTAAGTAAAAAATGTGAGTACTTTTCCCACCACTGCTCTCTGAAGCACTCCCCTGAGTGAGTCTCTCGTTCTCCTTCACTGGCTGCCATCAAACATTTAGCAGCGACATCATCTGCTATTTGCAGCAGCAGGGAATGATGAACCCTCAACACGCTGCTGTAGATCCACACAAACTCCTTCACCCTCTCCTCAACATGTGTGACTTCTCAGCCACGCCTTGAAGAAACCATCACACAGAGGATCAACCGGTCCGTTTTCTATCTTAACCCATTTAGACCAGGAAAGAATGTTTAGATTTCTTTGGCCACTCAAAAATAGCAGTTATACAAGCTCATAGCGCGGCACATGAGCTTGTAGATCTGCTATTTTAGAAAAATCCTGAAAATGTGTGCAAATCTTTGAATATATATATATTTTTAAAGCAAACATTTGTAACTAAAATATTTGCTTCTGGGGGGATTCTACAAATGTCTTTTAAATCCTAACAGTTTTTTGAAAAACGTATGTTTCTATATCGGTGGTTCTCAAACTTTTTCATGTCAAGGACCGCGGACCCCCCATCTCAAAATATTTTGTTCCAGGGACCCCCATGAAGCAAAGATTTGAGTTTAAAAATATATATATTCAAAGGTTTGCACACATTTTCAAGATTTAAAATAATATAGCAGATCTACAAGCTCATAGCACGGCACCCGGTGCCGCTGCCGGTCATCAAATTATTGGCTTAAAGAGGTGGTGCCATGGTTTTGCACCTTTTCTGTTTTTCATGTGTCTATGAGGTTGATAGAACTTCATTAAGTGGTGTTTTTATGGTGTTTTATGTCTTCTCTGACTATTTTGAGTTTCTACCTGGAGGCTGAAACCTTGAGGGTCAAACGTGCCAATAGAGAAACAGCGCTTTAGTGACATAGTAAAAACATACCCTCCCCCTCATTATCATAACACAACAGGTGTGGGCATGAGGAGGAGGAGGGGACTAGGACAGGTGGGTGGTGCTAAGGTGGTGGAGGAGGTGCTAAGGTGAGAACCAGGTATACTTAATGAACTGGAGAAGTGTCCACATAAAAACATAATTTTAACCATTTCTGTACACTTTTTTGAAAAAAATCTTCCTCCTAGTATAACCATAATACCTGATGATTATGTTTTAGGGGGGGGGGGAATCACTGAAAATCACGGCACCCCGTCTTTAAGAATGCGCTCGGGTGGCGCAGTGGTAAAGTCACTATCCACCACCAAGGAGGTTGTGGGTTCGAATCCACCGTGGTGCATCCGGCTTTGTAGCGCGTCTACACAAACACAATTGGCCCGTGTTCGGGGGAGGGAAGCCGGACGGGGAGGAGGGTGATATTGGTCACTGCACGTACTCCTACGGGCTGGGCGGCACGTGTCAGCGGGGAGTGTTGGGCGGGAGGAGTAGGACGAAGGCTCTACGTCCTCCTGGTGGGGGCTCCTCACTGGCAGGTGAGTCAGTAGGATACGACAGCAGTGACAACACAGAAATGTGTGTGGGGAGGAATTAATTGGCATAACGACTAAATTGGGGAGAAAAAGGGAGAAAAAAAATTATTGGCTACTCTAATTAAATAAAAAAAAGGAATGCGACAAAAACTAAAAAATATCCATGAATTAAACTTTCCATGGGGTGACTAATGGATAGGAAAAAGGTCATTTTGGGGGTGAACTATCCCTTTAACATTACTGTACCAGTGCTATAGCCATCACATCGTCTAATTGCAGGATGAAAATCGTGCAGGGCTTCAGCCCCTGGAGACCCCACCCCTAGTGACGCCACTGCTGCTGGCCACCTCCAACCTCAAAGCCAGAGTCCCATAGGCTAAATCGTCTCTGGCCTTAATCCCTGCAACATCTGTAATGTAGTGACGTCATGCCAGGAAGTGACCAGCGTGTGATAACCATGTGACCTAATCAGAGCTCAGCCACATCTGGCACGCCAACATACTCTCTCTCTCTCTCTCTCTCTTGCTCTCTTTCGCTTTCTCTGTGTCTCACTTTATTCGCTCCAGTGGTGGAAAAAGTACTACATTTTTTTACTTAAGTAAAAGTATCAATACTGCAATGTGGAAATACTCTGTTACAAGTAAAAGTCCGGAATTCAAAACTTACTTGACTAAAAGTCCAAAAGTGTTGGTATCAAAATGTAACAAAAGTAAAAAGTACTCATTATGCAGAATGTCCCATTTCACAAGTTTTCACATGTATAAAATGTATACAAAATCTTTTGAAAATGGCAGATCTACAGCCTGAGCTTGTAGATCGGCTTTTTTCAAATGGCCGAAATGTATATAGGGCTGAAGTGGTTAATGTGTGTTTTGTAATAATAATCTAATACAAAGTAACTATAACTCAAGTTTTAAAATAATTGTAGTGGAGTAAAAGTACAATATTTGCCTCTGAGATGTAGTGGAGTAGAAGTATAAGTACTGAAAATGGGAAATACTCCAGTAAAGTAAAAAAGACCTCAAAATTGTACTTAAGTACAGTACTTGAGTAAATGTACTTAGTTACTTTACACCACTGATTCTCTCTCTCGCACGCATGTGCGCACAGGCGCACGCACGCGCGCACACACGCACACACACACACACACACACACACACACACACACACACACAGTGAAAGTGATACAGTGGCAAAGAAAAGGAACAGGGACAGAGAGAGCGAGGAGAACAGCTGTTGGGTCTTACAGTAAGCATCCAGGCCTTGCAAGCAGCTCCAGTGTTCTAATGGATTCTGATGATTAAATAAACCTCGTGGGGGCGAAACACCACCGTTTTGTTTCCGTTTCATTCTCAGCCAGAAACGCTCCTCATCCCGGGCTGGGAAGTAGGACACGCATGCTGATAATAGCCTTGTAACCATTTCACCACAGCTAGTACAGTCACTACATGATTTTATTATAGTTTTTTTTAACCCATTACGACCAGGAACGCATCTGTGTCACTTTTAGATTTCTTTTGCTTTTCAAAAATAGCAGATATAGAAGCTCATAGCGCTATGAGCTTGTATATCTGCTATTTTTGAAAAAGAAAACTCGTGAAAATGTGTGCAGATCTTTGAATATATATGTACATTTTTAACTGAAATCTTTGCTTCTGGTGGTCCCTGGAACAAAATATTTTCAGATGGGGGTCCGCGGCCAAATGCATATAATTTTGGGGGTCCTTAACATGAAAAGGTTTGAGAACCACTGATATATAGCAACATATGTTTTTTCCCAAAAAAAATTAGAAGACATTTGTAGAATTCCCCGGAAGCAAAGATTTGAGTTAAAAATGTTCGCTTAATTCTTTTTTAATATACACTATATATATATATTCAAAGATTTGCAAACATTTTCACGATTTTTCAAAAATAGCAGATCTACAAGCTCATAGCGCGGCACTCGGTGCCGCGCTGTGAGCTTGTAGATCTGCTATTTTTGAATAGCCAAAGAAAACGAAAAATGTCACAGATGCGTTCCCGGTCTTAATGGTTTAACACAAAAAAAAAACATCAAAGGGCGGTGGTCCCAGAGGCCAGCATTACACGGCTAATGCATGCATGTTGTTGTATGTTCTGTTCTGTGCTGTGTTCTGTGGAAGGAACATCTTGACCCCGCAGGCCATCAAAGGCACCCCTCCCTAACCCACCAATATTTGTTGGGTCATGTACATTAGGTTGTGCTGAAAAGAATGATGACCAAACATTGGTAGGAAGAAAAAAAATAGGTGGTATATAAAGGGGAAATCAAAAGTATTAAAAAACACAGACAAAATAGCCCAGACCCACAAGAGCTAAGGACTGGTTCTGGATCAGGGCTGTGGACAAGTCTCGAAAGCAAAATGTCCAGCAAGTTTGAAAGGTGACTCATCACGGGATAAGTGGGACTATGCTCATATTTTTATTTGGCTAAGTATCGTGTGTTCTTTTAAATGCCATAATGAATTTGGAAGATTAAATACGTAACATTTCGAACGGCAGCCAATGTATATCACGGCTCAAGCCACTGAGACGCACAGCTCGACAAGATCACTTGCAAGGTGGTCACACACTCTCACACACACACACACGTATGCTGACAGGAAATGGTGAGAGATGGGGAGTGACATGCAGCAAAGGCCGTCGGGATCGGGACTCGAACCCGCGACACGCTGTCAGGCTACACTTGAGCCTAGGTGCCTGGACCGCTATGCCAGCGGCCCAGGCCGACATCAAAACTTTTATGGGGACATTTGTCCCTCACAAGCACAGTAATACATGTACGCACACACGGACGCACACACCCACACACACACAGTTTGCTAGGTCAGATACAGTCTTAATTAACAACAGGCGGTGTCTTAGACAGTGAGTAATCACCTGGCTGACGGCTGCCATTAGCCATGGTCTGTCACACACAGCACTGTGGCGCTAATGGGCCCTCCTGTTGAAACCGGGAGTCATTTACACACCCGGCCAACAGAGTTTCATAATTACAATAGTCATTTACACACTCGCCAACTATAAGTTCAATATACCACTTGAAGCCACAGCGGACTGAGCGGAGCTTTATGTTCACTACAAGGCATTTATGCAGCAGCCAAGTTATAGTTCAATACCAGCCAAGTTTTTTTTTGATTCAGCAGAAGTCATTTTACACACTTAACTATTAGCCAAGGTGTCATTTATACACAAGCCAACCAGATTTTATGATCATTTTTGTGGTCCTCTTGGTAATTGCACAGTGGCTGGAAAGAGTTTTCTATATTCGACAACAGCAAGTTGAACATAAGCCAGTGTAATTTCACTTTCTCCGCAAGCCAACATAAAAGTCCCCACAGTAAGGCGGAAGGAAAGGTGCCAATAGACCCTAGAGTCACCAGAGCACAGGAGGAGTTGAGAGCAGCACAACAAGGACTTTGTCACCTGCCAAAAAGGAGAGGTTCTGAGGAAGGAGTATAAGCGGGGATAACGTGCATTTACGGTTACCTTGGCAGTAGGCGCTGTCGTCTCTGATGGCCCGGTAGCCGTCCTTACAGCTGCAGTACGCTCCCGCCTCCAGGTTCAAACACGCAGAGTTCTCCACACACTGATTAGCATGGCCCTCCATGCAGAAGTCATGACCTGGGAGAGAGGAGGGGAGCAATAGAGAGAGAGAGAGAGAGAGAGAGAGAGAGAGAGAGAGAGAGAGAGAGAGAGAGAGAGAGAGAGAGAGAGAGAGAGATCGTGATGCTTTATTTTCTATTTGCATAAGGAATCTTTGAGCATTGCGCCCAGAGTCAGCATTAAAAGAGATGTTTTCTAAGTACAAAAAAGAGACAAGAAAGCACATACACTACTACAAAACTAAAGGTAGGGTAAGTGATATTTTTGGGTGAAAACATTTATTTTATTGTTAAAAGGTTAAAGCACTATATTCTGATAGCAATCATTGCTATAGTGTGTTTGTTCAGTCCCAGGAGTCTCCATGTCTCTCCAGTTCTTTAAACAGAAAATACATTTTCAGTATAGGTGACAACATTTCATAACCTGACTCCGCCAAATGGAAGAAGCTTGCGACACATATTTTGTTTCACAGCCTACTTCCATCTGAGACTCCGGTAGCAGAATCGATGCAAGACGGCGTTTCATTTTTTCAAGCTACTTGGCAGGTGATTGGATGATCCCGCCCCTAGCAGCCGATGATTGGTTCGTACACGCAGCGACCGGGCAGCTCTACTCCCTGAGCGATCCCAGATCAGGGTGTATTGTGAAACTCAATACCGCCCTCATCTGGCTGAGTCAGGTTAAACATTTCAGCCAGTCAGGAGAGAGTACCCATTTATCAGGTTCCAATTTTGTCTGCTCATTTCTTTGTGTCAGTGTCACCACTTCCAATTTCACTTGTTTAATCTGTATCCTGTCTGAGTTCTCTGTCCTTATTGGATAAAATTGGTATCCTGACCTGAAAATGCATTTTCTGTTTAATAAAGAGCTGGAGAGACAGTAGGGAGTAGGGAGAGTGAGAATCCATGTACAGTAATAAAATGTTTTTTAATGTAATAGTTATTGGCCAAAACGTTTAGTGGGCTGTTGTAGCGCCACCATGAAGCCGATGTGAAACATTTGGGGTGGAGGTTCTTCCTTGACCTACTGTGAGTGTGCGTACAAAGTTTCACAGCAATCGGGAGCTGCGTTCATGATTTGTGCTAAACGAGCCACTCCTGCCAATTTTGGAAGGCAATCATAGACAATTGGAATGGAATATGATAAATCTGACAGATCCACACCACATCTATGTAGTCATTAGATCAAGGCAGCGTGTGATCACATGACTGTGAAAACTGCTTTTTATGCCATACAGTATGGCCTTTTAGAGGTATGTCCACTGGTGTATTGGTGTGATTTGGCCATAATATTTCAAATATAACCCCCAAGAATGAAGCAAAGCCATATTTAGGCAGAAACGAGGCTTCATTGACAAAGTAGGAGTTGCAATCACTTCCTGGCATGAGGAAAACTGCAGTTGCACGCCAATAGAGACACACGGCCGGAAGCGGAAGGCCTACAAATTCACGCCCACTTTTGAGATAGCGCCGCTACTCGAGGTCCGTTAGAACGATGAACTGCAGCTGCCAATGCAATCCCTATGAGAGGATATGAGAATTAGCCTACTTTTAAAATATTCCTACATTAACTGGAGACGATATTGATTTAAATAAAAATATGTTTCCAAATGTATGGAGTGTCTTTGTCAACATATCTTCTTGTTTTCTTAATAGTTGATGTGTTTCACATTTAATTCGCCACTTTAACGAGTTACCCATAATGTTAACACAGCAGAGGGTAAACGGCAGACAGACAAGTTGTCGCATTTCAGTGACATCACTGTCTTTACGAGCGCCGAGCGCCGACCAGTGGCGTACCCACTGTAGAGGCAGGACAGGCGCTCGCCTCCCCCTAGAAACCCCAAACAAGTCACACATGTCATTGCATGCTTAATGTCCTCAAAGTCACGCATCCAACAAGCTTTGAACCGAGCAGATTGGACCTTCTGTTCCAGAGATAATGACCAAAACGACCAAATGATGAAAACGGCCACTTTCGCCGGTTTTCTGGGTATTGAAAACCTCAAGGGATGCGTCCGTGACGCATCGTATATACCATGCGACCACTTAAATGTAAGATTTCAGAAGCTAGAACTTTTGACACACTGATGGAGTATATTATAGTACAAGTAAGACGTGCGAACGCGGGAAGCGAACGCAGCTCGAAAATAACAATAAGAAGAATAGAGGGTTTTTTTGGGCAAAAATAAGGATAAAAACACACCATTGTAGTAGTTATTGGCCCCCCCTCCCAAAAAAATCTTATTTATTTGACTGTATCTGGCTCTGTTTTTCTTAAAAGTGCAAATTAGTCATTTGGAATCCCATGTTACAGCATAGCTAGCTAGCAAGAAGAAATGTAAAACTGTCCTCAAACTAAGGCGTTTTCAACTTGCCATCCAGCCTGAAATATGCACAAATGACATGGAATTCTTAGATATCCCAATAGATGAACTCATGTAGATGCTTTTAGATGTGTTATTTTTGACTGTAGCTGCTATATTTCTCTCAGAGGAGTGTAATTAGTCACCCAGGGGCAGGCGGATTTCAGCCACACTGTAGTGCACTCTGAGATCTGTCAGCAGCCAATGAGAGCGTGAGTCACATGGGGGCGCGGCTGCACACAGGCAGTGCACACAATACTGCACACAGACACACAACCCGAGCACGGTTTCATAGTAAGCTCCACCTTCCGCTGCGTTCGCAATATTGTGGGTAGTATATCGAGATGACAGTTATGGGACATTAAAAAGGATAAATTAAACAAATGGGACAGTTTATTAGAACACAAAAAAAATCGCTACAGCCTCAGTAGTTAACCAGTGAAATTACGGTATTTTACAATGCCTCTCATAGAGATTGCATTGAGAGCTGCAGTTCATCGTTCTAACGGACCTCGAGTAACGGCGCTGTGTCAAAAGTGGGCGTGAATTTGTAGGCCTTCCGCTTCCGGCCGTGTGTCTCTATTGGTCCAACGGTGCCGGATATTAGCTGTTCACAGACACACACGGACACAAACGGACCTACAGTAACAGTTTTCGGAAACACTTATGTTGCTATAATTTCAGTGGTTCTCAAACTTTTTCATGTCAAGGAGCCCCAGAATAATATGTATTTGGCCACGGACCCACATCTCAAAATATTTTGTTCCAGGGACCCCCAGAAGCAAAGATTTGAGAAACAAAATGTTTGCTTTAAAAAACATTTTATATTCAAAGATTCAGATTTTTCAAAAATAGCAGATCTACAAGCCCGAGTTATGAGTTATGAGCTATGAGCTTGTATATCTGCTATTTTTGAATTGCCAAAGTATAAAGGGACAGGGGCAAAAATAACTACCCAAAAAAACATTATATTGCCCCCTACAGTGATCCATTGCAATAGTAGGAGAAGTGAGTCATCAGTAAAATCCTCAGTGTTAATTTATCCATTTGTAATAATGAGAGGGGGGAAATGTAACTGAATACGGATCCATTGTGTTACATTTGTACCCTCTCAAGAGTCAAATCAATGCTCAGGATTTTGCAGTGTAGCTAGGGGCTTATGCGATGGAAATGCTCAAGGGAGGAGTGTGTGTGTGTGTGAGAGAGAGAGAGAGAGAGAGAGAGAGAGAGAGAGAGGAGAGAGAGAGAGAGAGAGAGAGAGAGAGAGAGAGAGAGAGAGAGAGAGAGCGCAGTGATTTAAGACTGTGGAGGAACAGCATGTAAAAATAGAGCAGAGCTGTCAGTTTGACATATGAGTCTTTCTGTTGACCATCTCTATTGTTTACGTGCACTCATACAATACATACTGTACAGTATATGCACACACACACACACACGCCATGCTAATAATAAGCTAATAACCGCTAAAAGCTACGATCGACCAGAGTGTCGGGACCCCCGCCCCAGCGAATGCAGTTTAGGTTGTGACCTCAGATGGAGAGAGACTGAATATGAATACCACTTCCGGCTCACTCTTTCACAAGAAAAAGTTGACTCTTATTCCATATAAACTAAAAAATATATGCACACGTAATCTCTACTGTCTCTGTCTCTGTCTCGATGTGCGGGCCAGGCTACTAGAAGTGAGGGCTGCGTAGGCCCGGACCTCCAGTAGTAATACAAGTTCTGTACACACAAACACACACACACAAACAAACACACACACACACACACACACACACACACACACACACACACACACACACACACACACACACACACACACACACACTAGGGACCACAGGTGTGTGCATGCTGACACACACTGGTCGCTGTATTGTTTGTGGCAGTAATGAGCGGAGGCTGAGAGAGGGAGCTCATTAGAAAGGAACACTGGGTCGTACATCATGTGAGGAGACACTGAAACCCGTTTAATATCCACTCTCTCCCTTTCTATTAGGATCCACACTCACTCTGGAGGCTCTGCCAAGGCAGGAGTACTGTACATGTGTGCTGAGGCCAAATATAGAGGAGAAATAGGCCGTCTGTGACTGTGTGCGTGCCTGTGCCTGTGTGTGTGTGTGTGTGTGTGTGTGTGTGTGTGTGTGTGTGTGTGTGTGTGTGTGTGTGTGTGTGTGTGTGTGTGTGTGTGTGTATATGTGTATGTGTACGTACAGTACATGCATGTATTACTGTGCTTGTGAGGGACAAATGTCCCCATAAATGTTTTGATGTCGGCCTGGGCCGCTGGCATAGCGATCCAGGCACCTAGGCTCAGTGTAGCCTGACAGCGTGTCGCGGGTTCGAGAGACCCGACCACGACGGCTGTATGGCACTCCCCATCTCTCTCTCACCATTTCCTGTCAACCTACTGGTGTGTGTGTGTGTGTGTGTGTGTGTGTGTGTGTGTGTGTGTGTGTGTGTGTGTGTGTGTGTGTGTGTGTGTGTGTGTGTGTGTGTGTGTGTGTGTGTGTGTGTGTGTGTGTGTGTGTTGGTCATACCTTGGCACACCTTGCAGCAGCGGTCAGTGAGCGTAATCTGTTCGGACTCGGGACAGTTGAGTTGAGGACACGACCACGTCTCCACGCGCCTCATCGTCCTCTCCTACACACACACACACACACACACACACACACACACACACACACACACACACACACACACACACACACACACACACACACACACACACACACGAGCACACACACGAGCACACACACACACACACAGGGAAAGGACACAATTCGCCATTGGCTTAACCTTTCATTTTAACACAAGGACTACATTTGAAAACAAGGCTTATCACATCCATCTTGCCCCCCAGCGGTAAGGGGAGAACAGGTTCTATGGGACATAAAAGTGGGACAGCTATACTTTGTAATTATTTCAGATCTGCAAAATTAACAGCCAGTATAAGTTCATCTTGAATTGTTGTGAAAACGTTATGCTGTATATTTGGACCCTCTCAGAGTGCTCACACTCTCTCCAGTGGTGGAACGTAAACTAAGTACATTTACTCAAGTACTGTACTTCAGTACAAATTTGAGGATTTTTTACTTTACTGGAGTATTTCCATTTTTCTATACTTTTACTTCTACTCCACTTCTACTCCACTACATGTCAGAGACAAATATTATACCACTCCCCTATAATTATTATTATCAAAATAGCTGATCTACAAGCTCACAGATCAACTTGTAGATCGGCTGTGTTTTGCTATATAAAAAACTTTTTTCATATTTTTTTTAAAATCTATTTTATTAGATTTTTTTTTACAATCGATTAAAGGGATTAGTTTGATTAACAGCTATAAACACTGATGTCAGCATTAGCCACGTTGCAGGCAGATATGAATAATTCATAACCTGACCGGTAGACAAAGGACGAGAGAAATGTCAAAGATACATTATTCACTATAGTATTTAACATAACGTTTGACATTTTGCATGTGAACTTTGCATACGAATGTGATTGCTTCCCTGGGGAGTCACGCGCATCTTCTCTCATCTCGCCGAAAACCTTGTATTTCCAAAACCGTTACTTTACAGGGAATGGAGAATAAGGTCTCATAGGTGCAACATAGTCAGTGAACGGAAATATACAGTAATCTATTTCTTTCTTTTTTTCCCCCAGTGTGTGCATACTGTTGTAGGCTTTTCATTGATAGCAGATCTACAAGCTCACAATGCGTTGTGTACTTTTTCCACCACTGCTTCTACAGTATGTTAGCAGAAAACGTTCAAACTATATACTTATCGCGAGCCATACCGTCATCACAATATTCAACGATGTTATCGCAAAATTGCACGTTTTCCTTAGCCTGTCTCGCTAGCCATTCAGGGTCTGGTTACGCTGTGGAAGGCGGGGTTTTCTCGGTTGGAAATCTAACCGGCCCAATCGGGATCGTGATAATCCAATATGAACCAATAGCCAAAGAGTTCCACATTGGCCCCGCCCCCATCTCAGAAAACGGCTGCACTGAGAGGGGCTTTCAGACTGAATAATGGAGTGAAACAAAATGAAAATTCAGGCTGAGTGTCAGGCTACGTTTTCCTAATATCGTGCAGCCCTAATGGAGATACAGGGTTTTCTTGGCGACGGCAGCGATTGGCCGGCGTGCTGCTGGTAGCTGGCTACTTTGAAGCGCTTGGCTTTAAGGCTTTCCTGCACACATGTGCTCATCTCCATCTCACAGCTCATGCATAAATACATAAGGTCATTCCCACACACATCCTCCTTAATTACACGCCACTTCAACGTGAAGCTAACACACTTCGCTACTTGATCTCAGCAGCAGAATATGAATATTTCATGGTCTTGATAAGCCCACTGGTGAAGTAACTCGAAATAATATACAATTTTATTATGTGTGTGTGTGTGTGTGTGTGTGTGTGTGTGTGTGTGTGTGTGTGTGTGTGTGTGTGTGTGTGTGTGTGTGTGTGTGTGTGTGTGTGTGTGGGGTTAGTCTATGACTGTTGAATATTGACATGAGTATCAATGATAATGCTCATGATATAACTTATTAGTATTAATAATACAATAATGATAATACACATGAAAATCATTTATGTTTTATATGTTTATAGTTTAACAAATATTTAAATAAATATTTAATAAGGTTACGCTTGTACTTGAGGGTGTATATTAGAGAGAGAGAGAGAGAGAGAGAGAGAGAGAGAGAGAGAGGTAGAGAGAAAAGACAGACAGACAGACAGACAGACAGACAGAAAGTGTGTGTGTGTGTGTGTGTGTGTGTGTGTGTGTGTGTGTGTGTGTGTGTGTGTGTGTGTGTGTGTGTGTGTGTGTGTGTGTGTGTGTGTGTGTGTGTGTGTGTGTGTGTGTGTGTGTGTGTGTGTGTGTGTGTGTGTCCATGTCCGGAGGAAACCTACCCGACATTCAAATAGCAGACAGTCATCAGTGGAATCTCTGATGCTACGCCTCTCCCCCTCCACGTAAACCCTGCCTCTGAACAGACATACCGCTGTGCACACGCACACGCACACACACGCGCGCACACACACACACACACACACACACACACACACACACACACACACACACACACACACACACACACACACACACACACACACACACACACACACACACACACACACACACACACACACACACACACCATTAGTCACTTGCCCTTGGGGGAACAAAGTCTGCATATTAAACAGATCACATGCACTCATTACTCAATTTTGATCATGTTGAACTTTTACAGTACAAAGTATTAACATGAAGCTGAGTGAGCTTTTTAAGAGGCCATTGAGAGGTAGGAGTACACTATGTGTGTGCATAGGAGGGGAGGGGTGGGGAGGGAGAGGAGAGGAGAGGAGAGGAGAGGAGAGGAGAGGAGAGGAGAGGAGAGGAGAGGAGAGGAGAGGAGAGGAGAGGAGAGGAGAGGAGAGGAGGGGAGGGGAGGGGAGGCTAGGGGAGGGGAGGGGAGAGGAGAGGAGAGGAGAGGAGAGGAGAGGAGAGGAGAGGAGAGGAGAGGAGAGGAGAGGAGAGGAGAGGAGAGGAGAGGGAACAGACATGAGATATACGAAGAATAAA
>NC_137625.1:42348078-42355578 GCF_963280865.1 Gymnoscopelus braueri
AAGAATAAAAAAGATAGCATTTGACAAAGAATAAAGGTCAGAAAGGTCAAAGGTCAGAGAAAGAGAGAGAGAGGCGAGGCAGGGGCGAGAGCTACAGTGTGCTAAATGTGGAGAGAGGAAAGGAGAAAGCTGTGAGAGAGAGAGAGAGAGAGAGAGGCACTTCTATACTGACGTTGGCATTCCTTGCAGCAGACTCCGGGCACGTAGACGGGAGCGGCGTCTGGAGGGCATTGGAGAGGAGGGCAGCTGATGGTCTCACACTGGACTGAACCATTCTGGAATGGAGAGTTTACAACATTAACCCATTCAATCCGGGAACACATCTGTGTGTCATTTTAGATTTCTTTGGCTGTAAAATAGCAGATCTGCTATTTTTTTAAAATATCATGAAAATGTGTGCAAATCTTTACATATGTTTCTATAATCAGTGGTTCTCAAACTTTTTTCATGTCAGGGACCACCCAAAATGGTATATATTTGGCCGCGGACCCCCATCTCAAAATATGTTGTTCCAGGGACCCCCATGCAGAAGCAAAGATTTGAGTTACAATGTACAAACGCTTTTAAAAATATATATTCAAAGATTTGCACACATATTCACAGCAGATTTACAAGCTCATAGCTATGAGCTTGTAAATCTGCTTTTTTCGAATAGCCAAATACATCTTAAAATGACACGGATGTGTTCCTGGTCTTAACGGATTAAGCACTTGAACCTAGTTTTCCCTGTCCTGGGCATGTCATAATATCCGGAAAAGATTGCCTAAAACAGATTTGGTGTAGAGGGAAAAGGTAGCGACCAAGAATAGACCCCTGGGGTCCCCCGGTCAATGAGGTTTATAAGATATAAGTGGTTAAAAGAGCGCTTCACCCATTTCCTATAATTGGTCCTCATTAATGCTCATTATATAAGATGGTGCCATTTCTGTCTACTCACTGTGTCTCAGAGGAGGCCTGTGGACAGTTCAGAAACCTGCCTGCCAGTGATGTCATCAATAGGCAGGTTTGGTAATTTCAAACCAGATTGATGCAAGAACTATTAGCTTCTATTTAAGCATGCTAACGTTCTAGGAAGAGAAAGGCTGTAGTTTCTATTAGCTTACCGACAATGTCATTGCAGACAAAAGATTCAACAATAGAAAAACTAAAAGGAAGGGCATTTTGTCTATAATTTCAGTTCGTTTTAGTTAGTTCTGTTAGTTGTTTTTTTCAGTTTTAGTTTTCGTTATTTTGTTAGTTTTATAATAACCTTGATTGGCAGGCAGGTTTCTGAACTGACCCCAGCCCCACCAGTGAGACATACACATTGAGCATACAGAAATGGCACCATCTTCTAAATGAGCATTAGCAAGGACCAATTATAATGAAGATAAGGTTTAAACTGGGTGAAGTGCTCCTTCAGGAGAACGCTTCAAACTCCAAGCTTTGAATCCAAACAGAATCATGCATTCCGTACCAGATTTGGCTAACAGACAGTGTTATGTTATGAAACTAGGCCTGCCAGCACAGACTTCTGGAAAGAAGAAACATTTCCCTGCACATCAATGTATATATGCACCACCGGATGCATCCAAAGGGAATTTGGGCTCGTCTCCTAGCAACACGAGAGCGTTTGGGATGAAAACGGTCTATGAAGTCGGTAGCTACTGTACGTATCGCATTGGCTGAGGAAGCAAAGCACCAAAAAAGTACTCATTATACAGAATGTCCCCATTTCACAAGCTTTTTCCAAAACGTTTTCAAAATGTGTCAAAATCGTGAAAAGGAATAGCCGATCTACAAGCTCACAACACGCCTCGATACAAGGAGCTATTTTCAAAAAGTATAAAATAGGGCATAATTGGTTAAGCAAGGGATAATTGACGGGTAGCCGGTCATTATTGATAAATAAATCCCTTCAGAGTGATCAGTTTAAAGGGATTTATGTATCAATAATGAACGGCTACTTGTCAATTACCCTGCTTATTACACAGCTACTTAATAAATAAATTAATAATTTGATCCAAAAGTAACAACAAAACAAAGTATTTCCTTGCTTACGGCAATGAAAGTATTCCATAAGTGTTGGGCTGGGCGGACACGTCGCATAGGAAAACAAGGAAGTGTTGATCAAATAGAATACATTTTTGGTTACTGCATCGCTTCAAATGTTTTCAAAAACATTCTTGAGAGCAACGTTTAGTTGTAAATGACATGGTGTGTTTATAGCTGTCATGTTGGTCTTGGCATAAAAGTAAGCAGCGCAGGTTGATATGAGCAGGTGCTCTGAGCCTTTGATTAGACAGGTTGATATGAGCAGGTGCTCTGAGCCTTTGATTAGCCAGGTTGATATGAGCAGGTGCTCTGAGCCTTTGATTAGCCAGCGGTCTGTTATTGAGCTCATCGGTCATTATCCACCACTGAATTCAGCGACTGACCAATCAGAATCAAGCATTCAACCAAGCTGTGTAATAATGTACGTTAATTGTTTGAAATGACTACACCTGCCTATACCGACGATGTCACTGCGGTAGGCAGGTTTCTGACAGCCCTCCTCTGAGACAACCACAGCCCTCCTCTGAGACAGAGTGAATAGACAGAAATGGTGCCTCATCTTATAATGAGCATTAGTGGGGTCCAGTTATATGAAGATAGTTTGAAAATGGGTGAAGCGCTCCTTCAAGTACAGTACTTGAGTAAATAGTACTTTCCACCTATAGGTTTTTCTTGGAAATAAGCGACAGCCAGCCGGGTGTCATACATACACTAACCACTTCAGCCCTATATACTTTGGCTATTTGAAAATAGCCGATCTACAAGCTCGATAAGCGGCGCGTTGTGAGCTTGTAGATCTGCTATTTTCAAAGGATTGTATATGTCACAGGGAAATTGGCATTCCAGGGAAATTGAAAGGGGAGCGCTTGTTTTTAGGCGCGGGGCTGCGAGGCGGGGCTTTGATGCGAGGTCGAGGACGACAACAACAACATAGCAACCAGGAAGCCTCAGTTGCGCACTTCGATAATCATTGGACTCCCCATCCACTACCACTGGGAGTCTGGGTTTGACTCCCACTTGGGACATTACTTTTTCCAACAACCGCGGACTACTTTTTTTCGCCGATAAAGTATAGTTTTGGACCATGACGGAGGCGCGCCGACTCAGCAGAGCTGCGTGCCCGCGACGACCGGCCGATGGTCTGCTAGTCGACTAAGCGCCGTCCGAGTTATGTACCGATAGGCACAGAATCGTAAATGATGTTGTGGGGACTGCGTTTGCCCCAACTGCCACTCACTGCACTAACATAGCCCGCCATCCCCGCCCCCCTCGCCCCCTTGTGCTTCAACTTCATGGAATAAGGCTGTTCGCGGGTGTGTGTGTGTGTGTGTGTGTGCGCGTGCGCGTGTGTGCGTGTGTGCGTGCTCGTTTGTGCGTGTGTGTGTGTGCGTGTGTGGTGTGGGGCTCATGTCTGGCTTGCATTGCCCTCTAGCGTTGGTTCTACAGAATTGCCTGGGGGGCGGTGAAAACAAGCGCTCCCCTTTCAATTTCCCTGGAATGCCAATTTCCCTAACATATACATTTGGAAACCTGCAAAATGGGACATTGTACTTTAAGTATATTTTGATGCCAATACTTTTATACTTTTAATCAAGTACACTTTTACTTGTAACAGGGTATTTCTACATTGGTGGTATTGATAATTTCACTCCACAAAAAAAAAGTAGTACTTCTTCCATCATTCCACCATACTAGTGGTGGTAAAAAAAACGTTAATTTCAGTGAACGAACGATTTCGTTGACGTTCACGGCAATGATTCGTTCAAATGATTCGTTCTTAATGATTCGTTCGTGTCTAATGAAAAACAACTCAACCGGAACCACTGTCTGTCTGTCGCAGGAACGACCCGCCCTCCCGTCCTGTGTACGGGAGGGGCATGAACAAAAGCGTGAACGTAACGGCTCCAGGAAGTGAACCCGTAGTGACAACACTAGCGGTGACTCCCATTGTAAGAACGCCGGCGAGATCAAAGCGTGTCATAACTCTCTCTCTCTCTCTCTATGGGTCTGGTTCACGCCAAAGAACTAGTTATTTTGAACGAATCGATCATGAACGACCCATCGCTACTGTACATACGTACCCAGCAGGAGCAGTTCCTGCAGCCGTCCATCCAGCCGTCCTCCTCTCTGTAGACCACTCCGTCCAGACTGCAGGTCCGCTCACAGTAGCAGCCGTCCAGGCCCCGCATCTTCTCCTCAGCATGGGCCAACTGGACCACCCCAACACACACACGTTTGGATTACTATACTTGTTGTCGAGGACAAAACAACTTTAGGACAGCTTTGAAAATAGCAGAGAATAGCCCCAAAAAAATGCAGATCTACACGCGTGCGCTAACTGGACCAGCCCAACACACACACATACACGTTTGCTATACCTTTCAGGACGGCTTTGAAGATATCTGAAAATAGCACCTTTTTTCCCCTCTACATGATACCTCTTTGACTAAACTATCCGATCTACAAGCTCACAACGCCTCACACCGCGTGGCGTTGTGAGCTTGTAGATCGGCTATTTTTGGCTAAAGTTCTCCTCAGAAAAGGGATGCCAGGGTTCAAGTGGATAATGTATGGAGAAGAGCAGGAAATGGTCCTAACCATGTCTATTTCTAACATTCTACTATACTTGTGGGAACATTTGACCCTCACAGTCACAAGTAATACTAGTGGAAAAAAACACACACACACACACACACACACACACACACACACACACACACACACACACACACACACACACACACAGGTTGACACGTAAAAGGGAAAGGAATTCTAAAGGACACAGAAAAGTAGAGCATTTTCTGGGGAATCAGGTAAATGGGTTGAATGTTGTGATGTGGCTGCTAACCACATTAAGTCGATATACACACACACACACACACACACACACACACACACACACACACACACACACACACACACACACACACACACACACACACACACACACACACACACACACACACACAGTCTATGGAATAAGATACCGTATATAGAGCATATTTGTTTGTATTGAGGGCTGAGTATGTCGCACACACCCACAGACACACACACACACACACACACACTCAAAGTGCAGGTGTAGCAGAGTGATGTTGGCTTTTCACGTGTTGTGAGCTTGTAGATCTGCAATTTTCAAACTTTTTATTTTGGTACTTTAAGTATATTTTTATGCCAATACTTTTACTCAAGATTTTTTTGAACACAGGCCTTTTACCTGTAACAGAGTATTTTTATATTGTGGTATTGCCACTTTTACTTAAGTAAAATATCTGAGTATTTCTTCCACCACTGACACACTGGACACCCGGGTTTGAATCTTATGAGTTACACAAGCACCCTCAGGGTTCCTTGGGGAGGTGGGGGGGGGGGGTGTTGAGAAGCACTATCATATATACTGTACAGTACATGTATGCAGACAAACAAAAGCAAACATAGTGTACATAGTGTACATCCCCCCCAACAAACACACAGTCAGAAGCCTCTGTTGTGTACCTTGCTGGACGTCTTTGCCAGAACATCTTGGAGCTCCATGATCTTCTGAACCAGACCATGGAAGTCATTACAGGTGGGACAGGCTGGAAAAAACACCACACCCACCCAGCAGCTCAATGTTATACCGTCTCACCAAAGACCAGTGGTGGAAATGTGTTGATTTCGTTGACTAAAACTATGTCGAAAAATGTTTGTCGACAACAGTGGTTCTCAAACTTTTTCATGTCAAGGACCCCCAAAATAATATGTATTTGGCCACGGACCCCCATCTCAAACATTTTGTTCCAGGGACGCCCAAAAGCAAATATTTGAGTTAAAAATTTTATTGAAAAAAAAATAAACATATATATATATATATATATTCAAATATTTATTCAAAGATTTGTACACGTTTTCAAGATTTTTCAAAAATAGCAAATCTACAAGCTCATAGCGCGGCACTCGGTGCCGCGCTATGAGCTTGTATATCTGCTATTTTTGAATAGCTAAAGTATAAGATAATAGTTAAAGTGGTTAAAAAAATAAAAAAAACTAAGCTATGATGACTAAAACTATGACTAAATATATTGACAATTTCATCAACAAATAAAAACTCAGGGGGGGGGGGGTCTTGGGGGGTCTCAGCTTTGTCAGACGTAGTGGGGCTCCAAGGAAAGAAACACATTGGGAACCACTGGAAGAAGACAAGTCGTGTCAAACTTTGGTAGTTTGTATTGAATTAAACGTTCTTGCATCGTGGCTACGACTGCTTTCCTTCACACGTGTAGCATAACACCTTGCCAACACTGGTGCAATTTCCTCCACTTATGGTGAAAAGTAACCTTGCTATTTTGTCCCAAAGTACAGTTCAGCGACAGAAGAATCAATGCTTTTTCATTTTAAAAAATTGCCTCCTTTTTTCCTTTACATTTTGAAGGATGCCAGGAATTGTTTTTCAAAGCAACGTCCACACCAAAGTATTTATCAAATCAATGCATGCTGACTCCAGCCTTTTCAGACAGCTGTTGGCTGCGCTGGTGTCTGGTCTAGGAGTGATGGCTTCTTACGTCTAATGTGTTGTCTCACTGCTGTCTATGGTAGTGGTTCTACGGACCCACCGTTTTTCATTCTTCTGTTGTCTATGGCAGTGGTTCTCAAACGTTTTCATGTCAAGGACCCCCAAAATGATGAATGTATTTGGCCACAGACCCCCATCTCAAAAATATTGTTCCAGGGACCCCCAAAAGCAAAGATTTGAGTTTAAAATGTTATAATATATATATATATATATATTCAAAGATTTATTCAAAAATGTGCACACGTTTTCAAGATTTTTCAAAAATAGCAGATCTACAAGCTCATAGCTATTCATCTGCTATTTTTGAATAGCTAAAGTATAAAATAATAGTTAAAGTGGTTCAAATGATTGTGACGCTATATTAACTACTTTTGCTGGGGACCCCCTGGTACCCCCCCAAGGACCCCTGGGGGTCCCCGGACCCCAATTTGAGAACCAATGGTCTATGGCACTGGATTTCAACATGGGCACTGGCTTGATGTGATACCCGGGGGTCCTCAGCTAAAGGATTTAAAGTTAGGAACCAAATGGACCCGTAAGGGTTGCATTTGTACAACCTTTGATTGATTGATTGATTGATTGATTGATTGATTGATTGATTGACTATTTGATTAGACAGAAATGTAAAACAGCACGAGTACAGTCAAACACTTTGTCTAAAAGGATAACACCAAAAAAAGTCCTTGCGGTCTTGTTTCCATTGGGTTCCTAGGTATTCAATTCATCAACATATAAAATAGCACCAAACTCTCAGGGTTACATTAACACTGAAGATTTTACAGTGGAGATTGAAAAAAGAAAAGGAAAACAAAAAAACATACGAAATGGGGGCTTGTGGCCTAATGCATATCAAACAGGGTTTATTTGAGTTGAAAAGGGCTGAGAATCACTGATGTATATATGTGTAGTTTAGG
>NC_137625.1:42360578-42385578 GCF_963280865.1 Gymnoscopelus braueri
ATCTCAAAATATTTGGTTCCAGGGACCCCCAGAAGCAAAGATTTGAGTTACAAATGTTCGCTATATTCAATATTATATTCAAAGATTTTCACAAATGTTAAAGATTTTTCAAAAATAGCAGATAGATCTGCTATTTTTGAATAGCCAAAGACATCTAAAATGACACAGATGCGTTCCCGGTCTTAATGGATTAATTAAACACACACACACACACACACACACACACACACACACACACACACACACACACACACACACACACACACACACACACACACACACACACGGCTCTTACCTCTGCTCTGCATAGTGAATGGAGAGCAGGACTCCAGAGTTGAGGCGCTCCTGCTTGAGGGTCACCAGCACCGTGAACTCTGACCTTTGCCTCAGCTTGGCCGTGATTCGCTCAGCCACCTCGTCCCGAGCGCGCACATTCCTCCACGAGTCTGGAGAGGAAGACACAAACACACACACACACACACACACACGTTAATGTACTTATTAGGAAATCAACATTTTAGGATGCCGATTTTATGGATTGATTTAACCCATTCATCATGGACAACGGCTCAAAACCCCTTCACCTGGAGATTGTGGGACGGTTTAGCATGAAGGTTAATGATAGATTTACGTAGATAAAACACACACACACACATACACACACATATCCAATATAGAAACGGTTGCTGAATACAAGTACCTTGGAATATGGATAGATAGACAAATTCACTTTTAAATGCCATATACTGTAGACAATCTGGCCTGTAAACTACGGCAAAAGATTGGTTTATTTTACAGGAACAGAGCTAGTTTCCCAATGGCATGTAGGAAAGGGGTTATTGAAGCAGTCTTCCTCTCTGTGGTGGACTATGGAGATATCATTTATGGAAATGCTGCTCCTTCTGTCCTCAAGCCCTTGGATACAGTTTATCATTCTGCTCTGTGTTTTGTATCTGGTGAACATTATAGGACTCATCACTGCATCCTGTATGATGGACTGGGTTGGCCTTCCTTGGCCGAAAGGCGAAATTGATGGGAATTTATCATTGTATATTAAATCTCTGCTGGATTGAAATCCTGTAACACATAGGACACGCTCCAGTGATTGGCTCACACTAAAGGTCCCCAAAGTAAAGACTGAACTGGGGAAAACAACCTTTTGTTTTAGTGCCCCAGCAACCACTTGGAATAAAACGCTTATTTGATCAATCGAAAGAGTAATTGATATAATAATGGCTAAGAAAACAATCAACAGTTATTAAACACCCAGGCAGGGAATTCAACGTCTTATATTAGCCGTCATACCGTCTGAGCTACAGTGCAGACACACTGTCAATGGAATTTTGTTTGCAGAAGAAGAGTGGGGGGGGGCAACACCTAAAAATAGAGAGGGGTGGTGGGAGGAGGCTTCATATGTCTGTCACCACCACAGACAGACATATGAAGTCCCTCTAATGGAAGCATCAATAAGTGATCCCATCAAAGGGTTCATTTTTACCTGATCCTCCCCGGAGCGCATGTCGCCGCCCCACGCTACTGTACATGTCAGCCGTCTAAAGCAGGGGTCTTCAACAGGGGGTCCGGGACCCCTAGAGGGTCCTCAGAATTACTACAGGGGGTCCGCCAAATCTTTTCGTGATATGAGTTTTTTTTTTTACATTAACCACTTTAACCCTATAGCATCCATTTTCTGAGGAGAACTTTAGCCAAAAATAGCCGATCTACAAGCTCACAACGCCTCGCAGATCGGCTATTTTTGTCAAAGAGTTATAGGTGTAGAGGGAAAAAAAGAGCAGCAAAAGTTTATCTGAAACACAATTTTATACAATATAGAGGGGGTCCCTGCTTCATCTCTCTCTCAACTAGGGGGTCCTTGGCCTGAAAACGTTGAAGACCCCTGGTCTAAAGTCTGCATTAAACACGCCAGCTGGAAAGAATAACGGATAGAGGTGCCTGGTGGCTCAGCCAGGTACTGCATTGACCATATCGCCACTGTTGGGTGGAAAGCTAGTACTGCATGTCCAAAGCTGTTAGTTTTCAACAGATATAAAAAAATCACACCCTGTGTGAAGTGGGCGGTGTCTTGCTAGCTAATCACAATACTGAATGGAGTCAACCAATCATGTAAAAAAAAAAAATACATTTATTGAAACACTCTTTATGATGGAAGAAACCATAACTTAAAAAAAACAAATTTATGGGTTTTTTTAAGTTATGGTTTCTTATATAGGGCTATGCACATGTGTCATGTGACACTGGCCAATCACAGTCCTGAATAGACTGTGATTGGCCAATCACGGTGCAGGGTTAGGCGGGGTACATTTTTGGCCAATCACAGCGCAGGATTTGTTGTACAAATATCCAAACCTCACTTATAGGGGCGGTTTCACCGCCCAAAAATCACACCCAGTGTGAAGTGGGCGGTGTCTTGCTAGGAGCACTATGTCACTGTTGTTATTTAACAGTGGTCATCACGGTGATGGAAGCTCACTTAAAAGAATAATGTGTTAATACCCTTTCCACCCACAATGTGTGATTCACTTAAAAAAAAACATAAATGTGTTTTTTTTAAGTGCATAGGGCTATGCACATGTGTCATGTTTCCCTACCCAGCCAACATGTCCACCTGGGCCCCATGTGGGGCACATGTGGGCTACTTGGGTACCAGTTGGGCATGGGCTTGAACTGGGCAATTGTAGTGGGTTCCATATAGGTTCTATATGGGCTAAGTGGGCGCGGGCTTGAACTGGGCAAGTTTGGTGGGTTCTATGTGGGTTATGTGTGGGCTAAGTGGGCATGGGTTAGAACTGGTCACCCACGTCTGGGTCCCATAAGGGTTATGTGTGGGCTAAGTGGGCATGGGTTAGAACTGGTCAAATATGTCTGGGTCTCATATGGGCTATATGTGGGCTAAGTGGGCATGGGTTAGAACTGGTCACACATGTCTGGGTCTCATATGGGCTATGTATGGGCTAAGTGGGCATGGGTTAGAACTGGTTTCACAAAAGTGGGTTCCATATGGGCTATGTGTGGGCTAAGTGGGCATGGGTTAGAACTGGTCACCCATGTCTGGGTCTCATATGGGCTATGTATGGGCTAAGTGGGCATGGGTTAGAACTGGTATCACAAAAGTGGGTTCCATATGGGCTATGTGTGGGCTAAGTGGGCATGGGTTAGAACTGGCCACCCATGTCTGGGCCTCATATGGGCTATATGTGGGCTAAGTGGGCATGGGTTGGAACTGGTCACCCTTTTCTGTGTCCCATATGGGCTATGTACGGGCTAAGTGGTTATGGGTTAGAACTGGTGTAACAAAGTGGGTTCCATATGGGCTATATAAGGGCTAAGTGGGCTTGGGTTAGAACTGGTCACCCTGTACTTGGTCTCATATGGGCTTTGTACGGGCTAAGTGGGCATGGGTTAGAACTGGTCATCCATGTCTGGGTCTCATATGGGCTATATGTGGGTTAAGTGGGCATGGGTTAGAACTGGTCACCCATGTCTGGGTCCCATAAGGGCTATGTATGGGCTAAGTGGGCATGGGTTAGAACTGGTATCACAAAAGTTGGTTCCATATGGGCTATGTGTGGGCTAAGTGGGCATGGGTTAGAACTGGTTACCCATGTCTGGGTCTCATATGGGCTATGCATGGGCTAAGTGGGCATGGGTTAGAACTGGTCACCCATGTCTGGGTCTCATATGGGCTATATGTGGGCTAAGTGGGCATGGGTTGGAACTGGTCACCCTTTTCTGTGTCCCATATGGGCTATGTACGTGCTAAGTGGGCACGGGTTAGAACTGGTGTCACAAAAGTGGGTTCCATATGGGCTATATATGGGCTAAGTGGGCTTGGGTTAGAACTGATCACCCTGTACTTGGTCTCATATGGGCTTTGTACGAGCTAAGTGGGCATGGGTTAGAACTGGTCACCCATGTCTGGGTCTCATATGGGTTTCGTACGGGCTAAGTGGGCATGGATTAGAACTGGTCACCCATGTCTGGGTCCCATAAGGGCTATGTATGGGCTAAGTGGGCATGGGTTAGAACTGGTAGCACAAAAGTGTGTTCCATATGGGCTATGTGTGGGCTAAGTGGGCATGGGTTAAACTGGTCACCCATGTATGGGTCTCATATGGGCTATGCACGGGCTAAGTGGGCATGGGTTAGAACTGGTCACCCATGTCTGGGTCTCATATGGGCTATACGTGGGCTAAATGGGCATGGATTAGAACTGGTCACCCATGTCTGGGTCCCATAAGGGCTATGTATGGGCTAAGTGGGCATGGGTTAGAACTGGTATCACAAAAGTGGGTTCCTTATGGGCTATGTGTGGGCTAAGTGGGCATGGGTTACAACTGGTCACCCATGTATGGGTCTCATATGGGCTATGCACGGGCTAAGTGGGCATGGGTTAGAACTGGTCACCAAATGTCGACTTAGAACGCGCAATAAAGCGTAATATCTCGATAACGATACGTTTTTAGAATCCGCCTTTCGGATATGTTGTAAAGCTCGCAGAGGCGCACGCGTCGATGTCTTCGCCTTTCTCGTACAACACTCCCACACAGAGTCCTCTACTTTCAGGGAGCTACATAGAGTGTTAGACCTTTAGACCATAGTGAATGCAAACTTTAAAAAACAAATTTCTCGTAGGAATGTCGGATCGGGACACCAAGGGCATCCACGCGTGCGCCTTAATGAGCTGTACGACATATCCAAAAGGCGGATTCCAAAAACGCATCGTTATCGAGATATAACGCGCAGAAGATAGCCCCTTGACCCCAGCTAATTAAGGAGAACCGTAAGGCTGTGTATGACAAAAGTTATATGGGCGCGTTCTGGGCAACACACTGACCCAGAATCTGGTGTTTGATTTTGAAAAATTACTTTTCCAAGCCTTTGAGACAGTTATTTATGATTATCTTGGCCCCTAGGGGTCGTGCAGCTTTGAGACTGGCACCGTTGGATTCAGTGTCAAAAAGCAAGTTGGAATATATATATACATATGTGAGCGGGTACAGTGCTTTAGGCAGCAAGGGGGCATTTTTCATTTTTCATTTTATTACAGATTGTTGAAGTACAGAATATAAGCTTTCATATGATGTATCATTCATTGAAATTGGAACACATTTGAAGAAGATGTGATCATTTGAATCTTGTCATCTTTAATAGTCTAAACTGAGATAATCCCTTGTAAAGAATTTCCACTTTCTAGCACCTCTCAGCTCCAGGTAATGGGCGTGAACAATGGGTAATTTATTCAACCTAGCCACTCCTCTAACCACTCCCCCATTTTCGGATTTTTACTGTGGAAAGTAACTAAGTACATTTACTCAAGTACTGTACTTAAGTACATTTTTTAAGGTATTTTATACATAGGCTATTTGAAAATAGCCGCTCTACAAGCTCACAATGCGCATTGCAACGTGTTGTGAGCTTGTAGATCAGCTATTTTCAAACATTTGAGTACTTTTACTTTAGGTACTTTAAGTATATTTTGATGCCAATACTTTTGTACTTTTACTTTGCTTGAACGTAACATTTTGAGCACAGGCCTTTTACTTTCTATATTGTGGTGTTGCTACCACCAAGTGCTAAATTTGACCCACTGGTAGTCGACTATAGTCGAGGTTTACCTACTAATGATAAAGACACGCACAAGCTAGGTCCTGGATTAACTCCAACCTGGTGTTTGCACTCTCCATTTACAACCCGTACATCTACAGAAACGTTCAGATTTCAAATATAAAGTCCTTACCTCATGACAACGGATGTTACCATTCACTTCGGGTGGGTCTAAGTACCCGTATCTTCCATATTGTTCAATAAAAAGCATTTTAATCCGATCGGCGGCCATTTTCTCATAGAGTTATAACGTATCAGGAGTGCAATACCCCCCCCAACCGATACGGCCGCGTAGTTGAAAAAAATAACGGAGATGGCCATCAATCGGATCAAAATGCTTTTTATTTAACAATACGGAAGATACGGGTACTTATGAGGGCCCGTACATAATTATAACACCCGTGGTCATGAGATAAGAACTTTATATTTGAAATCTGAACGTTTATGTAGATGTACGAGTTGTAAATGGAGAAATGCAAACACCAGGTGTACGTTCTGCCATGACGCTTGGCGACGAGCTAACAATGCTAAAGCTCCTAGCCTCGTTACTCCACTGTTGTTTTGGCCACATCTTCAGTGAAATACTTCCATACGAACGTCGAGCGGCCTGTTGTTTAGCTGGGGCTGACCTCACCTAGCTGCTGTGTTCGCTACAATCTTATATTGTTTATACAACTAGATTCTGTCCCGAAAAAGACTATTTTAGTACTGGCCGCTTCCTAGCCCTGGTCCAGAGCGTTAGTGAGATTCTTTTTATTTACTCCACTGCGCCCTCTACAGATCTGGACAATTTGAACTTACCATTAACCAAATCTGTAGAGGGCACTGTGGAGTAAATCAAAATAATTTCCGTCTTGCGGACATTTTCTGCCCAAAAAGTGTATTTTACAAAGTAGCTGGGGTGCTGAGAGGCTTCCCACCTCCGAGAATAGACTTTCAACAACACAAAACAGCCTTTGTTTCAGTGAGTAGCGAAATGGTTTTGTTTATTTTCACTACTCTTGAGTCTTCCAGGGCGTTAGAGGGAACTCACTAACGCTCTGGACCAGGGTCCACCGTGGTGAAGTTAGTTTCAGCCTCAGGTTGAATATTCACCCAGTGGATATTACTCCAGTAAAGTAAAATACCTCAAAATTGTACTTAAGTACAGTACTTGAGTAAATGTACTTAGTAACTTTACACCACCACAGAGAGGAGCGAAACTGATGGGCGGGGATTAGGCTTGTAACCGGAGTACAATGCCTAGCTATGACCAATCGAAACCTCTCGGGTTAGCAACTCTCTACCAAACTCTCCGCCCACAGGACTCACAAACAGGCACACAGACTAGCAGAATAGGAGCCTACTTTACTATACAAATTTAACCATTTAATGACGTTAAAACGGATATCTGTTGGGATTGAAAGCTTGCTCGACATTCGAACTGTGTTAATATGGAAAAAAACGAAAATCAGCCAAAAAAAAAAAAAAAGTTATTTTGCTTAGTTTCTACCGTTTCTCATCTCGCGAGTTGATGCCCGAAACACCAGGCCTGCTCACATATATATTTTTAAAGCGATTAGAGGGTTAGAACTGGTATCACAAAAGTGGGTTCCATATGGGCTATGTACGGGCTAAGTGGGCATGGGTTAGAACTGGTCACCCATGTCTGGGTCCCATAAGGGTTATGTGTGGGCTAAGTGGGCATGGGTTAGAACTGGTCACCCATGTCTGGGTTCCATATGGGCTATGTACGGGCGAAGTGGGCATGGGTTAGGACTGGTATCACAAAAGTGGGTTCCATAAGGGCTATATATGGGCTAAGTGGGCATGGGGGTAGGTTTGTGCTACTATATTGGCATATTTATCATACCAAAATATAAGCTATGACATAGTAATACAAAAAAAAATATATATGGTCACAGGTGGTACCAATTTGTGAAAATATGTGCAAGCACACCTTTTTGTACCTTTTTGACTAATAATAAAATACTGCTGTATTATATGATTCATATCCTTTCACTGCAATAACTAACAGACAAAAAGTTTTTTTGTTTTATAAGTTAGGCTATGCTATATTATGTTTACAGCCAGAATAATCCTGTATCATACAAACCAAACCGTGTGTAAATCCGTTGAGAACTCAATGAGTTGTGATGCTTTTCATGGCTCAATGAGCTTGGTTTATACTTCGACGCACGACGGTATCGCGCGTCAAAAATCGCCGATCTACAAACGCACAACAACTCGTCTCCACAACGCTTGTGGGCTTGTACATCGATGATCCCGTCGAGCGTGGAAGCGTAGCTCAGTCAGCATAGACATTATAAGCATAGAAAGTGAAGCTCTGCAGTTGGAATGAGCAGCAGCAGTCAGAACAGTTCTATGTGAATCGATATCTATGCGCTGAACACAGCAAACCTACGCACGCACACACGCACACACACACACACACACACACACACACACAGACAGATTAAGTTTACGTCTCATCTACATAGAGGCTAGAGCTTGCCCACTTCCAACCCATGCCAGTTAGCCCACATGCAGACCACGTGGGAACCACATGGGCTTGCCCACTTCCATCCCACTCCCAGTTAGCCCATATGCAGACCATGTGGGCCCGGCATGGGCTTGCCCAGTTCAAGCCTGTGCCCAGTTAGCCCATATGCAGACCATGTGGGACCCTCATAATTTGCCCAGTTCAAGCCCATTCCCACTTGGTACCCAAGTAGCCCGCATTGAAACCATATGGGTCCCACGTGGGCGTGCTGGCTGGGGCAACTCACACAAAACTGTCATTCAAAGTCTGCTGACCCAGCGCCAAAGCCCAGACCCCTTGGGGGGTTTCCTATCCTTGGAAAGTTAAGTAGTAGTTTTAGAGTTTCTAGTAAATGTGTTTGATTATATTCTAGGTGTTCATGAATTCATGCTCGAGCTGTTTTAATTAGGACTATAGTTTATAACTGATCATTCAATGAATTGTAATACGATTTGCCTATGGTTACCTCTCGTCTTTTATTAGTGTTTTCTGCTTTAGTATAGTTAAATAAATAAAGTATCCTGTTAATGTCCATTGGAAGTTCTGCCTCCGTTATTAATGCTTACAGTAGAAATATTCTGTGGGCGGGCTCTTTACATTTCTCATACCTGAGACAAGGTTTATTACACATAATATAAACCTTAAAAAAACTTTAATAATTTTCCTGCCTATAATAAGTATAACTGCCTCTGTGTCAGTTTGGTACTGTATCAGATTGTTGGTTCCTAGTAGTAACAAAAAGTTGGGTTGAAGAAAAATAATTGTTTTTTTCACTACTGGCTTACATGAAAAAAAATACCCAAATGGGTCCATTTGGTTTCATTAATGTCTTTTCTAAATAAAGTATTCAATCAAAATACAAAATAGCTCACAATGCGGCGACGCGTTGTGAGCTTGTAGATCTGCTATTTTCATAGCAGATCTGTTTCTAACTAGTGTTGCCATGTATACTAATTATAAGCGACCTCGTTTTCTGTAAAGTTGCTTGCAAATATTGGTAGCTGCTTTTTATTTGTTATTACTATTTTGTTGCGAGCTTGTAGATCGGCTATTTCCAAATCGTCTATTTTCAAATAGCCGATGCATATAGGTTTAAAGTGCTCATATAGCCTAATAGTCGCTTAAATCTTTGGGCTTGTTTTCATTGAACTGGTTGCTTATTTCTCTCTCAAGAATCTGGCAACCGTGTCATTGTTTACACCAACGAAGAAGAAAATGCGGAAGCCCTTTGAAAAAAGACACAGTATTATGTTGCGCAAATATAAAGTCATTACAGCACCATAACATGGTTAATACATTTTATTTTGGGATGTACAATACATGAAAATTACGAGAGTAATAACGCGACTTGCGTCGATAACTAATGCAGAGCGGACATTACCGCGTTTGGCTAAAAACAGTGTGTATCATTAACACTTTTAAAGTCAACTTCAAGTCCCTGAATGCATTGCAGCCGTGCATCGTAAGCCCACGGCAGTGTTGCCATGTCTGCTTATTATAAGCGGCTTGTTTGAAGACGCGTTGTGAGCTTGTAGATCGGCTATTTTCAATATACAAAAAAATTAAAATAAAGGGAAAGCTTTGATCCCTTAATTCTATATATGTATATATAGGCCATGTGGCCTTTAGTCACCACATGACCTTATGCCAATACACAGTTTTCGGCTTGTTTTCATAGACCTGTCTGCTTATTTCTTTCGCAAAATATGGAAACACTGGCAACTACAGGAACTGACGTCACGTCAGTCATTCCCGTTTGAATTCTCAAACCGCCCGGTGGATATACCGTACGCCAACCCTTCGTTAGAAGGAGATTTTTAGATGAAACAAACCAAAATAAAATCAATAAAAGGTTGTTGGACATTAAAAGAAGTAGTTCCAGAATCTCCCGATCTATTTCTCGGATTGGATACACTCCAAGGAGACGGAGTGTTGGAGCAGTGAACTGAGAGATATGTATGTATTTAAGTAACAACAAGCTGTTTTCCCTCCATTTTTTGGGGCCAGTAATATAGTTTGTACCACCATTTATTATGCCGTTCAGATACCATCATCTGGCTGTCATCCTTTGACTAAATGTTTTGTGAATTATGTGTGGACTGGAGGTTCATTGTGGCTTGTTAGCCTAGCTTGGTTGCACAGTCTATGCTTGGTAGTCATTATTAGCATGATAGCTAACTGGTAAGTGAGTCCTAGTATGGAGAATAGTATGTATTATCCCGTTCAGATACCATCATCTGGCTGTCATCGTTTGATTAAACTTATTATAATTATTATTATTATTATTATTATATATTATATTGCCGTGGCAACTTAGTCCGGAGAGCGATGCATAATATTAGCTAGCATGCTAGTTCACGTTGCCCGCCATTTTGACAAGTTTCGTGATTAAAATGCATTCTCATTAGTTTATCTGTGTGTATAAAATTATAGATTTTTAGCGTTTTTAATAATTGCATAAGCATAGTTGTAACCAGCACCACTTTGAAGCAGTTCGTTAATTTATAATGGTGAACTAAAAGAAAAAAAATGAACGGAGCTAATTGGCTAACTGGACTGGTCTGGTATCAATTCACTTAGTAGGTAACAGTTCCGGTCTAGAGCGGATACGGAAACGACATCATGTTTGCATGTGTGTGCATGTGAAAATTTACCGGATATACCAGGCTGGCTTTAGATTGCATTTGAGGAGCACCAAGCCAGCCTATCCAAGGTTCAGTGTTAAAAAAAAAGAAAGAAAGTACTCACTTCGTCTACTTAAGTAAAAGTATCAATACTGCAATGTAGAAATACTCTGTTACAAGTAAAAGTCCGGAATTAAAAATGTACTTTATTTATTTTGGCTTGTATATCTGCTATTTTGGGAGAATTGGGCGGATGTTTCCCTCATAGGAATGCTAGTGGTTATGGGGGGGGGGGAAAGCAATGCATAATGTTAGCTAGAATGCTAGTTTTTGTTATCAAAATGTACTTAAAGTATCAAAAGTAAAAGTACTCATTATGCAGAATGTCTAATTTCAAGTTTTGAAATGCAGAAAAAACTTTTGAAAATAGCAGATCTACAAGCTCACAATGTTTTGCAATGCACTGTGAGCTTGTAGATCTGCTTATTTCAAATGGCTGAAGTGGCTAATGTATGTTTTGTAATACTAATCAAAATCTACAAAGTTTTTTTTTCTTTTCAAACAATTGTAGTGGGGTAAAAGTACAATATTTGCCTCTGAGATGTAGTTGAGTAGAAGTAAAAGTACTTAAAATTGGAAGTATTTCTGTGAAGTGAAAGTACCTCAAAATTGTACTTAAGTACAGCACTTGAGTAAATGTACTTAGTTACTTTACACCACTGCCAAGGTTAGTTAATGGAAACTGCTTTATATACTTTGGGTAATCCTTTTGCCAAAGGAAATTTTAATTAAGGCACAGTGAAGCTTTTACTAGAGAAAAACCTACCATGATTTATCTGTCCCCCCCCCCCCACACACACACACTTTTTTCTTTATAAAGGTAGGGTAAGTGATATTTTTTGGTGATTTTTTTTTTTAATGTGCTTTGTCTGTGTTAGAGCATTCATAGTTCATGTTTTGTGTTCTCACATTTTAGGCTTTTGTGGAAGCTGCTTGGCAGTGTTGGAGTCAACTGACCACTGTAATCATGGTAAGTAGACTTAATAATAGGCTAGATATAGCTATGTGATGCTCTCAGCCACCCTTGTTGTCTCCCCAGGCCGAAAGGCATGACAAGAGAGTATGTTTTGCACCCTGTCTGTCCGTCCGTCCTTCCGTCCGTGTCATTCGGTCTGTGTACAGTTAATCTCCGGCACCGTTGCCTTGATCGCAGCGAAACTGTGCACACACACTCCCTGGATGCCGGAGCAGAACCTCTGCCCCAGATTCTTCTCATGGGCCTTTTATAGCGCCACCAGGAGGCCAATTCATGCTAAACAATTTTTTTGACCGTAAAATCGGTACAGAGTATCTCTATAGTCATTAAACAAAACGGGCCTTTCAGATTTTTCATATTCCATCCTGATTGGCTAAAATTAGCTTCCAAAGTATGCAGGCGTGCTCCGTTTTGAACAAAATGCCTCAAATCATGAACAGAGCGTGCAATTTCCGTGAAATTGTGCAAACACATTCCCACTAGGCCGAGGAAGAAATGAAACTTGCAATTTTTCAAATTAGCCTCATGTTGGCGCTATAATCGGGCCGATTCTTGTTTTTGCCTATAATTGCACCGATCTGTGTACAACTTTGTATGCGCACTCCCTAGAGGCCAAGGAAAAACCTTTGCCCTGCATTTTTTACATATGCCTTTTATAGCGCCACCAGGAGGCCGACTTATGTAAAACAAGTATTTTGATATTAAGCCTTCATACACGCAGCGTCCGATTGCGGTGAAACGTTGCACGCACATTCGCGCTACGTTGAGGAACAAATGCCACCCTTTTAACATTGCCCTATTATAGCGCCACCAGGAGGTCGAATTTTGCAAACCCTTTTTTTATATTACTCCTACAAATTTCTTCCAGTACATATTATCTCTATAGTCAAGTGATCAAGACGGTTCTGTCTGATTTTTCATATTCCATCCTGATTGGCGAATTCCGAACATTGCTGGCCCACAATAATCTACCTGACCTGGCGGAGACCTGTGCTCCGGGGAGCTCTTTTTCTAGTTGTGTCTCCTGTCTGTTTCAATAGGTGGTGGTTGAATTACTAGTCCTGCCTTACTGGAGACCTTACACTGACTGTAAATGTTAGTCAAATGGGTGGAAATGTAAAGTTGAGTGCATATATGAGTAGCTTATTCAGTGTCTCACTATTTTGCTGTTAATTTTGGCATGATATCATGAGAACTGGTATTTTGCAGTGACTAATTAGGGTTATTTCAATCCATTTCAGGAGGGAACCACGCTGGACAAGCAAGGAATGGTATGTCCGTTGTCCCTCTGTCAACAAGAGCCTTTTCATACATTTGTGATTATTTTATTAGCCATCTCTTAAGAGTTGGCTATTGTGCCATGACATACTGTAACGTATTAAAGACTGAAATATATTTAAACTTCTAGCTACTCTAAACATTGAAACATATACACAGTCTTGATAAATTCCATACAAGTTTTTTTTAAATGTTTTGATTGTCCTTTTTTTTAGACGCTGTCAATCACCATTACCACCCCCAAGGCTATAAAGGTGAGTTAACTAACAAATTCTCGAATATAGTTTTTTTTACCACCAGACATGCGCTAGGTACACTTGCTAATTGCACAACTGCTAACTTTGTTATAAGTTAATATTATTTTGTGGATTCAAATAAAGCAATACTGTGTGTGTGTGTGTGTGTGTGTGTGTGTGTGTGTGTTTTTCTTTTGGGTAATTCTTCTCTCTTTGTCTAAGTAAATTGGAGATGAAGATGTCCAGTCCACAAATGACAAGCTGTATTGCTTTAATGTCCCCTTCCCCTGTTTTTGTGTTCTTCCTGAAGAGACATACGCAGTGGCTCGTGAGAAGCTCCAGCTGGGAGAGACGTCATCGGACATGGCGACTGATGGTGATGATGCATCCCGAAGGCGACAGAGGAGGTAACTAAAAATAGCTGTTGTTAGGCAATGGTTCTAAAATGTTTTCTTGTCAAGGTGTGTATTTGGCCACGGAACCCCATCTGAAAAGATTTTGTGCCAAGGACCCTATACAAGATTTGTGGTGTTATGTCAAGGTTTTTCTTTTTTTAAATAGCTGATGAATATAGGGCCCTCCCGGACCCCACTTTGAGAACCCCTGCATTAGACCACGGACCACCATAAACCCTGAGAGTTACAGCAACATAAGGGTCCATTTGGTTCCTAACTAGCCTTCATTTATCTGGGGATTTATCTGAGGACCCCCTCAAGGACCCCTGAAACCTGGAATTTCCCCCTGTATCTAACCCATTATAATTATTAGACGCATTAGTCCCACCTCCGAGCCAGGAGGTGAAGATTAGATGCGAGTCCGGAGGAAGCCAGCAGGTTAGACTGACGACCACATTCCAATTCCTCACACTCCTGCTCGCTCGCTCCTCCATGTCATGTCATGCTATATTTCTCATATATGAGCTGTTTGACATGCAAGCCCTCACCATGCACAACAAACAGCATGATTGTATACATTAAATATCAACTCATTATTTAATGTGTTGTTTCTGTAGCTTTGATCACTGTTATTCATGATATTGTTGCCGTCGGGCAGAAACCTTGTATCTCCATAATTAAACTTTTTGTTTTTTCGTAAATGAATGCCCTATTTCATCGTTACAAAAGAAATGAAGATAACCGATCTACAAGCTCACCACGCCTTGCTTTGCGGCGTGTTGTGAGCATGTAGATCAGCAATTTTCAAATGGTTGATGTATGCATGGTTAAACTGATTTGTCCCTCTTGCCTGTACTTTTTTTATACATTTTGCTGGGAATGCTCTGGAACCCCCTCAAGGACCCATGGGGGTCCCCGGACTCCATTTTGAGAACTACTGCTTAAAGTTACTTTTTTATGTTTGCGCACAACGGCGTTGTGTGCTTGTAGATTTGCTATTTTTGGCTAAAGTTCTCCTCAGAATAGGGATGCTTGGGTGAAGTGGTTAATGTAAAAATCACACAAAGATTTGGCGGACCCCCTGTAGTAACTCTGAGGACCCCCTAGGGGTCCCGGACCCCCTGTTGAAGACCTGATGTAAAGTATGGAATTAGATTTTGTTATTTTTTATAAAATATACAGAGAATTTAACATCTTGAAATGTTGCATTATGTTTAGGAACCCCGAGTCCCAGAAGAACCCCCAGTCCCGTTGGAATCCCGAATGTGGACACCCCAGTTGGAAGACCAAGAGCAACCCGCCCAACTGCAAACCTGATCAGCCGCCCCACTGAACCCACAAACGTGAGCACCCCAATAAACTCCCATTACACCTAAGGCAGGCAGCCTCTGTGAATAGCTTTAAAGCACAGCTGAAGACCTATTTCTTCACTCTGACTTTTGGTTGATTTTTAAATGTGGTTTTATGCTTTTGCTTACCTTTTTTTGCTTTATCGTTAAATTAGTTTTACTTTACTGTAATTGTAAGCACCTTGAGCTGCATTTCATGTCATGAAAGGTGCTTTACAAATAAAGTTTATTATTATTAACTGTGACACAGAGCCGCCCCACTGGGACCCAGATAAGCCACCGCACTGGAACCCCTATGAGTCGACCCACAGCTAGAACCCCAATGAGCCACCCCACTGGAACCCCTAGTCAACCCACAGCCGGAACCCCAATAAGGCGACCCACAGCTGGAACCCCGATGAGCAGCCCAAGTCCAGCACCACGAGCACCAGGCATGGGAGAACACATGTTCACCCAGCTCGTGAGACTCCTAGAGGAAGTAAAGAGCACTCAGAAGGTCCATGGGCAGATGCTGAACATGCTGCTGAAGGAGAAACAATCTCTGCCAGCGCTGGAGCTGCCTGAAGGAGCTGTGTTCCCACTGGACACGGTGGCAGATCTCGAGTCCATGAACTTAAAGCTGGGTGACCCTGACTTTAAGTCTGCAGTTGTAAGTTCAAATCTCTTATTCACTTCAAAATGTACTTGTATTTTCTAAATCGCTTATTCACTTCAAAATGGGCTTGTATTTTCTAATCACATTGGTAGTCTGTTAACCTGCCCTTTGAGTGCATGCACACAACGGGCATTGACATCTTAGCTGTTCACTTCATACAGAATTTCCTTCCTGTGACTTTTATCATACTCAGGTTGCCGTGGTTGCAGACATTGGGGGGACTTCCCTGGACCGTTGTGTCAGGAGGATGATGGGGTTCCTCCTGACCAATACGCTGGCACTCGAGTATAACCTTTTCGGACGCAGTGGCAAGAAGGAGTTCCGAGGACTGGCACTTTTTGAGGTTCTATATGGTAAATTAGATTTTGTGTTATTGCCATAACATATGATGGTGCCACCTGAACTTTGTTGTTCTACATGAAAACTAAATTGCCACCATAGCTCAAGACATTGTTCAGCAAAGAATCCTCAATAATGCATCAGAACATCTTAGCCACCTTAGCTTTCAGGTTCTATACATAATCCTGCATTTTTCCTGTAGCACTTGGCCGTGTGAATAGCTTGAACTGTTCTCAGATTTGACTCTGTTGTTTTTAAAAAGCATACACATTTCTCAGCGATATAAAACTTTTGAAAAGTCTGTCTTATAAGGTTTCATAATGTAAAAATCAAGCCAGCATTACTAAGTTGGCTTCTTGTCATTTATTTTTAGGGGCAATAAAGAAGAACGCCGTCACGCAGCATATAAACCAGAAGGATGCAGAGTTGGCCGTGTCCAAATGGTTCACCGGAGCTCGAGACCGTGGTGGAAACCGGACCCTACGAGCTAGGAGATCCCTCGAAAACACAGTGAACACACAGGAAAATCAGGAACAGGCCCAATAGGCCCCCCCCCCACACACACACACACACACACACACACACACACACACACACACACACACACACACACACACACACACACACACAGAGTTTGTGGTGTGTTTATCATTCAGGATTTGTTGGCTGAAATGGCCCTCTGTTGGAATAATTAACTACCTCATGAGAAGAACCCTCCTTTTGTTGAAGTTGAGTTAAGAGATATGGGTTCCTCATTAGTTTGTGTCCAGAACATTTAAGTTGTTACTTTAGAGTTTGCACTTTTATTTGTCATTTTTACATCATTACAAATGATTGTTTACAAGAGTTCTATCTTAATGATAATTTACGAGAGTTAAAGGGATTGTTTTGAGAGTTGAAGATATATTGGCCCAATAATACTGTCTACACTTTATTTTCATTTATATATATTTTTGTCTCCGCCGAAGGTGGAGAATATGTTTTCGCTTTGTGTGAGCAAACATTGTTAGCCAAGCTAACATTGGGCAAGCTCCACGTGACACGTGTCAATTTGTTGACACCAATGCCTCTGATTGGCTAGAGGGACGCGTGACGAAATAAAATTCTATAAATAGGTGTGTCACTTCAAAAAGCCCATACTTTTTGAAGTGAGGTAAAACAGGATCAATCAGACTTGATTGGAACAGTACCTTCAGTAAGTCCAAGTCACCCGTCTGTGCGTGTGTGTTTCCCTCTGAGAACACCTAACATTGGTCAAGCAAAGGCGCAGAAGGCCAAAGCTAAGAAAGCATACTCATCTACAATTGTAACGTAGAAGAGGACTAGAGTTGAAATGATCCCACAACAAAGCCGAACTCTTAATACGTGTCAATATGTTGACTTCAATGTCTCTGATTGGCTAGAGGGACGCATGACGAAATACAATCCTATAATAAAAAGGTGTGTCACTTCAAAAAGCCGTTTACGTTTTTGAAGCGAGGTAAGACAGGATCAATCAGTCTTGATTGGAACAGTATCTTCTAGTCCAAATCACCCGTCCGTGCGTGTGTGTGTCCCTTTGAGAACACCTGACATTGGTCAAGCAAAGGCGCAGAAGGCCAAAGCTAAGAAAGCATACTCATCTACAACAGTAACACAGAAGAGGACTAGAGTTGAATTGATCCCACAACAAGGCCGAAGTCTTAATACGTGTTAATATGTTGACACCAATGCCTTTGATTGGCTAGAGGGATGCATGACAAAATACAATTCTATAAATAGGTGTGTCAACTGACCGCTTCTAAGGATGAGAACGCCATCAGTAAATCTGAAAGACACTACATATTCAGTCGCCCCTGCAGAACACCAAAAACCACGCGCATTCTATCTAGACGACAAGTTTGAAGAATTGGCAAATCCATCAAAGTACCCTTATGGCCGTGGTGGTTTAAAAACAGAAAGAGAAAAAGACATCACACAGAGAAAATATTTTAACCAACGCCTTTTGCATTATGATGATGATATTATGAAATTAGAACATTCCTAGAGAACTATGGTTAAAGATAGGGTAGGTGATTTCATTTGATTAAAATAGCACGGGTCCGCTGGCGGAGACTTGTGCTCCGAGGAGCACATTTTCTAGTTTTAATTATTATTGTTATTATTTTTTTCACAATTTCTGAAAGCTTTTGCACTTTATTTTCATTTATAAATTTTATATTTTACAATTACCAAAGCATTTTGTATTTGTTTTTTTTATATTTGTATTTGGTTTATTAAAAACCAGGAGGCCGAAAGTTAAAAGAAATAAACATTGTCAAAAGATATATTGTCTGATATTGTTTTTTCACCCTGGTAAAACTTAGCAGTAGTTAAACATGGTTCTTGTCAATATACTGTTTAATTCTCCTATTTAAATCCCTTCAGGACCAACTTGAAACCCATGTTGGCAAAGGGCCCGGATGTTACCCACTTGGGCTGCTAGAAGTGGGATCTACATGGGTCTCAAACGTGCCCAGTTGGACTCCACCTAAGGCCCATTCAGATCCCACTTCAAGCCCATATGGGCAAACACAGGTGAGGCCTAGATGGGTGTGACATACAATTGGCCATTTGGACCCCACCTAAGACCCAGTCAGGACCCACTTAAGCCCATATGGGCTAACACAGGTGAGGCCCACATGGGTCCGACATCAAATTGCCCATTTGGACCCCACCTAAGACCCAGTCAGAAACCCACTTAAGCCCACATGGGCTAACACAAGTGGGTGCTTGGTGGAACCCATGTACAAAACCAGTTGGAGCCCTAAATGGGCCAACACAAGTGTGGCCTACATGGGTCACATGTAATTTGCCCAGCTGGAACCCACTTAAGGCCCATTCAGGTCCCAGTTCAAGCCCATATAGGCAAACACAGGTGGCGCCCACATGGTTCCAAAATCAAATTGCCCATTTGGACCCCACCTAAGACCCAGTCAGAAACCCACTTATGCCCATATGGGCTAACACAAGTGGGTGCTTGGTGGAACCCATGTGCAAAACCAGTTGGAGCCCTAAATGGGCCAACACAAGTGTGGCCTACATGGGTCACATGTAATTTGCCCAGCTGGAACCCACTTAAGGCCCATTCAGGTCCCAGTTCAAGCCCATATAGGCAAACACAGGTGGCGCCCACATGGTTCCGACATCAAATTGCCCATTTGGACCCCACCTAAGACCCAGTCAGAAACCCACTTTTGCCCAGCTGGAACCGACTTAAGGCCCATTCAGGTCCCAGTTCAAGCCCATATAGGCAAACACAGGTGGCGCCCACATGGTTCCGACATAAAATTGCCCATTTGGACCCCACCTAAGACCCAGTTAGAAACCCACTTAAGCCCATATGGGCTACCACAAGTGGGTGCTTGGTGGAACCCATGTGCAAAACCAGATGTAACCCATGCCCATCTGCCCAGTTAAAACCCACCTGGGGCCCAGATGGACATGTTGGCTGGGTAGCCAATCACAGTCCTGATTAGACTGTGATTGGCCAATCACGGTGCAGGGTTAGGGGGGTATACTGGTGGCCAATCACAGCGCAGGATTTGCTGTGCAAATATCCAAACCTCACATATAGGGGCGGTTTCACCGCCCAAAAATAACCTGTGTTCCAATGGACCTGTTGGACTGACCGAGCGGTCACGACCAGAAGTGAGGACGCAGAGGCAGGAAATACATTAAGGGCTCTATTCTCTAGCACTTCCCCCCCCCCTAAACCACGTTAAATACCGATAATGGAGCTGCGCCGCCCCAATAGGTTATTCTAGCACCTGCTCTACCCGTCACCATTATGCCGACGCCGTTATTTGCGCGTGGAGGTGTGCCCGTGGGCGTGTTGTTGCTATATTTCCCCCACATTGCCATTCTGCAGACACACATGGGTACGGCTTTGGGGGGGGGATAGTGGAATCTAATACCACCCGCCGGTTTCTAAAAGCACCCGCCAAGTGCACACAGACACTACAATGGCTTTGTGCGTTGGACCATGAGCCGTGTTGCCAGCCTTGGCGAGAAATAAGCAACCGCAGGTCTATGAAAACAAAAAGAAGCAACTAGCCACATGAGCACTTCAAACTACTAACTAGAGCTTTCATATCCCCTAAATATTTCAGCCCGGCTCGACTAATAATTGACAAATTAGGCCCAGCCCAGCCCGTCAGTCATTTTTCTAAAGAAGCCTTATTTCTCATTAAATCTTGGTAATTCGTTAAGAACAGGAGTCATTCTACCCTATTCCAACAGTCTATATTTTATTTAAAAAACAGCTTGGAGCAAATAGGGCTATATAAATATATACACTGCCCCATAACCATTTTAAAAATGATTATGGTTATTCTATGAAATATATGTTTCATAGAATAACCGTAATCATTTTTGCGATGGAGAAATCACATCCAATGTTACCTTCTACTGCCCGCTGCCTGTGCTCTCATTTGAAGAAATAATCCAACATTTACTTTGAGGTGAAAAAGACATGAAGAAAGCTCAATAGTATGAAGATCCATTCTATATGTCATGTTATGGTTTAAACTTTAAAGGGAGCTCTCTGCTGCTGCCGTCATGACAAGACAGCTGATTGATTTGACCTACTTTTGCGGTGCGCTGCCCTGTTGATTAATTATTTGGCATCAGCTGTGTAAGAATATATAACTATTTTAAATGGCTTTCATATACTCTTGGGGATCTGACTAATATGACAAGCTTATTGTGAACACAATAGGCTACAAATTAATATAAAAATGTATTTGGATAAAATAAAATAAAAGAAGGAAAACAAGCCCAATGTGGCTTATAATAATCAGACCAGGCAACAGTGCAGACAGGGAGAGAGGCTATAGAGCATATATTGGATCGGGGATGACGGCTAGCGCAGTCTTCTCTTAAAGGCAATGGCTTCTGGCACGGTGATTGGTTTTATCATTGTAACGCCCAAACCACACCTATGCATAATGTAACGGGTAGCTCAGGTGTTTGGCGGATGAGGGGGGTGCCACAGAATACCGAATTTTGCGGGGAAACGCCTCTTGCCTAGTCCGAAATCCGTAATTAGTGGTTTGTTCAAATCTCACCTAGAATAGGGGCCATAATCCCACTGGTGGGCCTTGCTTTATTCCAAAAATGACAGTGTCCATAGTAGGCTATACATCATAACAACACAATCATGTCCTCTGGGCACATGTTACTCTGACCAGCCCTGCTTACAGACTGGCACAGAGAGCAGCCTTTTATACTCCCCACCCTCAGGTGCTACCAACCACAGGGTTGCACTATCAAACTAATTTCCCATTTCCCCAATGTCTGGAAGTGGAACACACATACATGCCAAACAGACTTTCAATAAAGATTATCATTATAATCAATTACTTGTCTCATACTTATTTATCATGTGCAATATCATACCATGTTTTAGTGTATCCCCTGAACACATCCCAAAGTCCTGTGACGTAACGGAGATTACCGCTACAGGGTACAATGTAATTATTTACTCACAAGCTCTTGTTATTACTTTTCATTGGTTCAATATTTATGAAACCCACGGACAGACGTAACCACTTTCACTGTTCAAAAATAGCCGATCTACAAGCTCACAGTGTGCTATTTTCGCTACTTTTCAGTGACGCAATCGTACAACGAAGCAGTACTTACATTTTCGGGGGGGGAAAATGCATTAAATGCTTCTCCCACTGTTACGTTATTACAGCATTCTGTGTGCGTGTGTTTGTGCGTGTGTGCGTGCGTGCGTGCGTGCGTGCGTGCGTGCGTGTGTGCGTGCGTGCGTGCGTGCGTGCGTGTGTGCGTGCGTGCGTGCGGGTGAATGACAAGATTAGGGAACAAATAATGTCACTGTCAGGCAGAAACCTAGCTTGTATCTCTATATGTCATTTAAAAAATTAATGCTGTATTATCTTGTTGCATTTTCACCTATAATTACATGTCCAAAAAGGGTCACCAGGTTGAAAGTGGATACGTCAGTCTGTGGGCTTTATAAAAATACATTGACTCCAATGGAACACAGGTTCTATTTCCCATTTTCCTGAAAAGTAATGGTTTTGGACATACAAGGTTTCCACCCGACAGCGACGATAATAGAGAGAGAGAGACAGACAGACAGACAGACAGACAGACAGGTGGAGTGTCCTCCCCTGTCACAACAACTTCTCCATCAGTCTGGAGCTAAACCGCTGGAGAGCTGACCACAGGAGCTGTGCACGCACACAAGCACGCACGTGTGTGTCACACACACACACACACACCTAGGCGGCTCCATTGAGCCACGCTGGTCAAATGTACTTTATTATGTCCAAATGTACATTATCGCAATTTCTAATAAGCCAATTACATGGCAGCAACTTCAATGCATTTAGGCATGCATTTAGGCATGCATCTGCTGCAGTTCAAACAGAGCCTCAGCATGGGGGGGGAAGTAGTCATGTTGTAGAACGCCAAATTCTGACCCCGAATGTCGCAGCAGAAACCAAGACTCGTCAGACCATGCAACGTTCTCCCAATCTTCTATCGTCCAATTTTGGTGAGCCTGTGCAAATTGTAGCCTCAGTTTCCTGTCCTTACACCGGCTTTGGATGCTGTCAATGCACTGAATGGGACATTATCACTTTAATCAGACTATTGATTGGTCTAAGTAGGTGAGATACTGACCTACCCACGTTTAATCAGACTATTGATTGGTGACCTATACCGACTAACCAACCGACGGGGCTCAGTAGGTGTTTTGTCGTTATTCTGTGGGTTGATGAAAGTTGGGGCAAACGCTCTTCCCAAAACATGATTTACGATTCTGTGCCTATCGGTACATACTGTAACTGGGACGGCGCTGAGTCGGCTCAAGCGAACATCACAACGTTCAGCGCGGAAACTTGTTCTCTTTAGCTCGCTCGGTGGTGCCTCTCGTGGCTCAAGTTCGCTTGAGACGGCGCGCCTCCGACGCGGTCCACAACTTTACTTTATACAAAACACCTACTGAGCCCCGTCGGTAGGTCAGTATCTCTTGATTAGACCAATCAATAGTCTGATTAAACGTGGTTAGGTCACTATCTCACCTACTTAGACCAATCAATAGTCTGATTAAACGTGATAATGTTCCATTCAGTGCATTGACAGCATCCAAAATGGTGGTCCTTAGCTGACAGAAGTGGCTCTGGCTTTGTTGTGGTGTTCTGCTGCTGTAGCACATCTGCCTCAAGGTTTGACGTGTTGAGCTGTCAGAGATGATCTTCTACCTCCGTTATTTGAGTCACTGCTGCCAGTTGCCAGTTACCGGTATGGCCATTCTCCTCTGACCTCAGGCATCAACAAAGCATGTTTTGCCCACGGAACTGCCACTTGCTGGATTTTTTCTTTTTCGCACCATTCACTATAAGCCCCTATATGGTGGTGCATGAAAATCCCAGTAGATCAGCAGTTTTTGAATTACTCAGACCAGCCCATTTGGCACCAACAACCATGCCACGTTCACAAAGTCACTTAAATGCATTGAGTTGCTGCCATGCAATTGGCTGAGTAGAAATGTACGCTAACGTGCAAGTGGACAGGCGTACCTCATAAAGTGGCCGGTGAGTGTACAGTATATTCTTTCAGGTTCACTTGGGTCGGATAACTCAAGTACATTTTGATTACCGGCACTTTTACTTGTAGCAGAGTGTTTCTACATTGCAGCATTGATACTTTTACTTAAGTAAAGAAATGTAGTACTTTTTCCACCACTTGTATAATGTGAGATAGTAGCTCAGCTGTGTCATATGTCAGATTTCATCACTACAGCACACCAGTTCACATCAAAAAACATGCCTACGCTCCATAACAAAGCTGATGCAACAAGATGTAAGCCTCTCCAGTAGCCTACACACCGCACAATACAACACACACAATGCAACACCATAGACAGTTCATATATCTAATTCTAGACTTCACACAGTGAAATCCCGAGTATGCATTCATAACTTTCAGAGATAGCCTACATTAACTCCCCAGACGCTTATGTCCATATTTACACTTTTCTGTGTTAACCCATTCAGCATCTCTGTCATTTTAGATTTCTTTGGCTATTCAAAAATAGTAGATATACAAGCTCAAAGCACGGCACAGAGTGCCGCACTATGAGCTTATAGATCAGATTTTCACGGGGAAAAAATCGTGAAAATGTGTGCATATCTTTGAATATATACATTTTTTACTCAAATCTTTGCTTCTGGGGGCTCCCTGGAACAAAATGTTTTCAGATGGGGGTCCGCGGACAAACACATATAATTTTGGGGGTCCTTGACATGAAAAAGTTGGAGAACCACTGATATTATAGCAACATACGTTTTTCTCCCCCCCAAAAAAACTGTTAGGATTTAGGAGACACATTTAGTAGAAACCCCCAGAAGCAAAGATTTGAGTTAAAAATGTTTGCTTAATTTTTTATATATATATATATATATATATATATATATATATATATATATATAGAGAGAGATATTGAAAGATTTGCACAAATTCTCACGATTTTTCAAAAATAGCAGATTAACAAGCTCATAGTGAGCTTGTAGATCTGCTATTTTTAAATTGCCAAAGAAATCTAGAAATGATACGGATGCGCTCCCGGTCTTAATGGGTTAAATTCACACTAGACATTTTACTGTGAAAACTGTTGTTCAAGCAGAGCTTCCAGTGTAAAGCTGACTGTTTTGTTGTCTCGGTGTAGAAATGCCGTTTTTAACCAATCATGAAAGAGCACTGTTTAGACCAGTGATTCTCAACCGTTTTCATTTCAAGGCCCCCCCCCGAGTTATACAGACCCGTAAGGGCCCATTTGGACCCTTGGTGGTCCCTGGAACAGTTGTTGGAAAACAGTGGTCTAGACCAGTGGTTCTCAACGTTTTCAGGCCGTGACCCCCCCAAAATAATCATATTTCAACTGGGGA
>NC_137625.1:42390578-42398078 GCF_963280865.1 Gymnoscopelus braueri
AGGCAGCTCCACAAATCATGTTCAACCCAGATTTGGCTCAACTAAGGGAATGAACTCGTTCTCATGCTATTCATCAAAAATGTGGAATGCCCTACCAAAAGGAGTAGAATCAGAATCAGAATCAGTTTTATTGTCACATCACAGGTTTACAAGGTAAAAAAGTGGGTGAAATTCTTTTTTGTACATCGTTCCCATCGCAACGTTAGTTTCCATAGAAAGAAGAGGGGGGGGGGGGGGGAGAAGAAGAGGGTGGGGGGCAGGTGGGAAGGAGATCAAAACAAGAGAGCAACAGAAGGCCAGACAAGTTATCTACATATTTACAAATTACCTGAGATAATAAAAAAAAAAAAAAAAAAAAAAAAACTAAGGTGCCTGAGCATAGCAGCAATGTATTGTATACTGTGCATGTTATACTTATACTGTGCATGATAGACAATGGACGTTAAGGTGCTTAGAGGAAAAGGAGCACAATAAAAAAAGACCCAAAAAAAGTCAGTGCGTTATACAAGGGATTAAGGTGCAAAGGTCAGTGCGTGTCCACCTAGAGTGGACTGACCCTAGTATAATCCGCAAGTAGCTCCATGAGGGAGTGCAACAAAAAGTCATTTGTACCTGGTGTAGTCCACAGGTGTGTCCGAGGGGGGGGCTAAAGTCCAAGTCATTGTCCCTGGTATAATCCACAGGTGTGTTCAGGAAGAGCCAGAAAAGTCTGCGCCGCCTGCTGTCAGGCTGCTGAACTCATCCAGGCTTATGCCCCATTCAGCATTCTGACAGCAGCTGGATTGAAACTACACCAAAACCTGGTGGTGGAACTCTTGATACTGCGGTAGAGCCCCTTGCCCGGTCGCGGTCGTTGTAGGGGGTTGAACAGTCTGTGACTAGGGTGGTGCTTGTCCTTGATGATGCGCTTGGCTTTGACCACGCACAGCTTTTTGTACAGTTCCTGGATCGCTGGGAGCTCGATTCCCATTATCCGCTCTGCCGATCGCACTACTCGTTGTAGGCTGATCTTTTCTCGGGCAGTGCAGTTCCCGTACCAGGCCGTGACACAGCCTGTTAGGATGCCTTCAACAGAACTGTTGTAGTACAGCCTGAGGATGCGACGTCCTACTCCGAGCTTCTTCCGGCGGCGGAGCCAGTACAGTCGCTGCTGAGCCTTTTTCCTCACGTGTGTGGAGTGCGTCTCCCATTTGAGGTCCTCCTCGATGTGTACTCCGAGGAACTTGAACTCGCTGACCCTTTCCACTGCAGCACCGTCGATGAGGATGGGCGCATGGTCTCCCCGCGGCCTCCTGAAGTCCACGGTCAGTTCTTTGGTCTTGTCGACGTTAAGAGAGAGGTTGTTCTCGTGGCACCAGTGTGCCAGTGATTTGATCTCCTCTCTGTAGTCAGACTCGTCGTTGTTGACGATTCGGCCTATCACTGTCGTGTCGTCCGCGTACTTTATGATGGTGTTGGAGACATGTGTGGCTATGCAGTCATACGTGTACAGGGAGTAGAGGAGAGGGCTCAGCACGCATCCCTGGGGTGCTCCGGTGTTGAGGGTCAGGGGGTCGGATGTGATGCTGCCCATTCTCACCACCTGATGTCGGTTGGACAAGAAGTCCTGTATCCAGTCGCACATGCTTGTGTTTAGCCTTGTCAAGTATTGCTGGGACAATGGTGTTGAATGCTGAGCTGTAGTCCACGAACAGCATACGTACATATTTGTCCTTCAGCAGCTTGTTGTCCATGTGCGAGAGGACGGTGTGGAGAGTCATGGCAATAGCGTCGTCGGTGGATCTGTTTTTGCGGTATGCATACTGCCACGGATCCAGCGAGGCAGGTAGCGTGGAGCTGATGTATTCCCTCACCAGTTTCTCGAAACACTTGCTGACGATCGGGGTGAGAGCAACAGGTCTCCAGTCGTTCAGGCATGTCACTTTGGCCTTTTTGGGAATGGGCACAATGGTTGACATTTTGAACCCTGCAGGGACCACAGCCAGGGAGAGGGAGAGGTTAAAGATGTCAGCGAAGACACCCGCCAGCTGGTCTGCACATGTCTTAAGGACCCGGCCTGGAATCCCATCAGGTCCGGCTGCCTTGTGGATGTTGACCCGTGTGAAGGCTGTACGTACTTCTCTCTCCGAGATGGTTAGAGGGTTCTTCTCTGCTGGTGCTGCTGATGGCCCCGCTTGGCTGCCGCGGTTGGAGCTGATCTCAAACCGGCCGTAGAAAGTGTTCAGTTCGTTGGGGAGGGAGGCAGGCGGGTTCACCTCGCTTCTGGTTCTTGTTTTGCAGTCTGTCAAGGTGTGTACTGCCTGCCATGTGCTCCTGATGTCGCCATTGCTTAGTTTGTCTTGCATCTTTTTTGTGTAGGCCTTTTTCGCCTTCCTGATGGCGCTGTTTAGGGCCGCGCACGTCGTGTTGCGCGTTTCCACGTCGCCAGATTTGAAACCAGCATCCCGTTCATGCAGATGTGCACGTACTCCGCTGTCCATCCATGGTTTCTGATTGGGATAGATCCGAACTGTCTTTTTTGGGACTATGTCATCTATGCACTTGCTGATAAAGCCAGTGACTGAGTCTGAGAGTTCGTTGATGTTATTCCCAGCGGCGTTCTTAAACATCCCCCAGTCAGTCTGGTAGAAGCAGGATTGTAGCATAGCGTCTGTGTCCTCAGACCAGATTCGGATTTCCTTCTCAACGACCGGCTCCCTTTTTAGCCTCTGTTTGTAGGCAGGTAGCAGCTGGATGGCGTCGTGGTCAGAGCTTCCTAGCGGTGGGCGGCGGAGAGCTTTGTATCCATCCTTGAAGGGCGTGTAGCAGTGGTCAAGAATATTGTCACCACGGGTACTGCAGGCGACATGCTGGTGGAATTTGGGAAAGACCTTTTTAAGGTCTGTCCGGTTGAAGTCGCCTAGGCAGATGACTGCGCAGTCCTGAGTAAAGGAGCGTAAAACCCTACTCACTTTCAAAACTGCCCTAAAGATACACCTTCAGGAGGCTGCAATTCGAAAATGGCCCCTGTCTAAGTCTTAACCTACCCCCCCCCTACCCCCCCCCTCCCTTCATTTTCCTCTTTTGTATATATATATATTTTTCTCCCTTCATACCAGTAACCTGAAAGCTGATTGTATGACATTCTGTATAGTAGTGTGTATATCTATCTGCCTCTTATATGTCATCATGATTTGTGTGCATGGGGTTCTCATCTTAAACAAGCTTAGTGCTTAACTCTTTGACTGCGGACGACGCGATAACGCGTCAAGTGCTACTTTGTCCAGTTGGCCGTCGACGCGTTCGACGCGCTGGACGCGCGTTCATTGTTTAATCTCTGATTGCGCTATGCTGCTTAATATTCAATGTTATTTTCGAGTTCCACTTACTTCACCCACATCTGCATCCGGTTTCATGACCTGGATTCCGTTTCCGGTTTTTGATTTTTTTCCCCGGTCATTTTCGTCCAAAATAGGTAAACAAACGTTTTTTCACACATGGTATAACAGACAAACGGACAGGTTCTCTTCTATAATCTATGGTCTGGGTGACGATCAGTCATCGCCGTCGTGTATCACATCGTAATTTTGGCCGATCAGACAATCTGGGACTACGTCACATCCGTTTTCATGTTTTTCCCTGTCTAATCTCCCAAGAAGGGTGACAGTGACCCAACGACCTGATCAAGCTGTCATGTGCTGCTCTCTAGTGGCGGATTTGTGCTGTGCCTTTAAATTATGTGTCTTTAAATTATTTTCATGAAAAAAATTCAAAATATAAAAATAAAAAAACACGCAAATTGCTGGCACTGGGGGACTACTTTATGAAAATACTCTGGCAGTCAAAGAGTTAATGAGAGTTCCAGTTTAGTAGACCTTGTATTGTGAATTTGTACTTCCATGTACTGTTATGTACTGTCATGTACTATTCTCATGTCTTACTAAATAAACTACATCAATCAATCTACTGAGTCAAAGACCTTCACTATGACCAGTGGTGTAAAGTAACTAAGTATATTTACTCAAGTACTGTACCTAAGTACAATTGTGAGGTACTTTTACTTTGCTGGAGTATTTCCAATTGTCTATACTTTTACTTCTACTCCACTACTTCTCTGAGGCAAATATTGTACTTTTACTCCACTACAATTATTTAGTCTGGGGGCACCTGCCTGGCCTAACCAAACCTAATGTCTGTAACTCCTAACCTAACAAAATGCTAGTATTGTATTTTCAAACATTATAGACAAAAATCTTGGCAAATGTTGACACATCTCTTATCTCTTCACAATATCTTAACAAATCCCTGTGGGTCCTTCCCTGTTACAAAAACTATCAGTTTGGGGGTCCTTGACATGAAAATGTCGACATTGAAGTCCTAATAATAATATTAGTTTTTATTTATATTGCACTTTACATTTGAAACAAACCTCAAAGTGCTACAGTACAGAAATATTTTTTCCCATAAAACAAAAAATAAAAAAGGAGGGTTTAAGGGGGGGGGGGGGGGCTAAGAAAAAGTCCTGTGTGTAGTCCTGGGTTACACCATATTCATGGTACAGTGAACGCATTTCCTGTAGAGTCTGCTGAACTTTGATGCAGCTGCACAGCCTCATTTTCATCGATGAAGCTGGTTTCAATCCATCTAAAGCCAGGCGTCGGACAGTTTTGAGGTATTTTTACATTACTGGAGTACTTCCAATTTTCAGTACTTTTACTTCTACTCCACTACATCTCAGAGGCAAATATTGTACTTGTACTCCACTACAATTATTTGACAACTTTAGTTACTAGTTACTTTGTAGATTTTGATTATTATTACAAAACATACATTATTAAAACAACATACTTCAGCCCTATATACATTTCGGCCTTTTGAAAATAGCCGATCTACAAGCTCACAATGCGTCGCATCGCGACGCATTGTGAGCTTGTAGATCTGCTATTTTCAAAAGATTTGTACACATTTAATACGTTTGAAAACTTGCGAAATAGGACATTCTGCACAATGACTACCTTCTACTTTTGGTACTTTAATTACATTTTGATACCAACACGTTTGCACTTTCACTCAAGTCAATTTTGAATTCCGGACTTTTTGCTTGTAACAGAGTGTTTCTACATTGCAGTATTGATACTTTTACCAGAGTAAAACCATTTGAGTACTTTTTCCACCACTGAACGCAGAACCCACACAGAACCCGGCCGTTCCACGCACAAGCACGTCTCCGCCTCCGAAAACAGAGCCGCGGCCAGCACCAGTATAGCGGTAGCGGGCGGGGTCTCTGGTGCTTCGTTATGTAAGGCCCATGTTCTGGCCCATGGATGGTTCTCTCTCTCCATGATGAGTAATGCCTCTAGCCCCGCTGCCCACCTTGTCCGCCCATCTGTCTCCCTGGCACACTTAACACAGTAAACACTGACTGGTTCCACTATAGCACAAGAGGATGGGGCGTGGGGTGGGGGGGGGGGCTGGGAAAAGCAGAGGGAGTAAGGGAGGAGAGGACGGTACGGGGGGAAGGACGGACCGTCAGCGAAAAGGAGAAGAAAAAAGAGAGAGAGAGAGGGGAGAGAAAGTAGAGAAAGGGAGCAGTGGTGTAAAGTAACTACATTTACTCAAGTACTGTACTTTAGTACAATTTAGATGTATTTTTACTTTATTGCTTCCAATTGTCTATGCTTTCACTTCTACTCCACTACTGTACATCTCAGAGGTAAATATTGTACTTTTACTCCACTACAATTATTTAGAAAACTTTAGTGACTAGTTATTTTGCAGATATAAATGATTATATTCTAAAACATACATTAACCACTTCAGCCCTATTTTATACCTAGGCTATTTTCAAAAATTTTAGTACTTCTACTTTTGGTACTTTAAGTGTATGTTGATACCAAAACTCTTGTACTTTTGCTCAAGTACATTTTTAATTCCGGACTTACACTTGTAACAAAGTATTTCTACATTGCAGTATTGATACTTTTACTTAAGCAAAACATTTGAGTACGTTTTACACCACTGCGGAGAGCGAAAAAGGAGAAGAAAAGAGAGAGAGAGAGAGGGGAGAGAAAGGAGAGAAAGGAGAGAAAGGAGAGAAAGGAGAGAAAGGACAGAAAGGAGAGAAAGGGAGAGGATGGAAAGTGCGTTCATTAGTGTGCACGCATGAGGGCATGCATAGCACTGCATTGATGGGGCTCTAACTTTCTAGTTACGGTGTGTGTGTGTGTGTGTGTGTGTGTGTGTGTGTGTGTGTGTGTGTGTGTGTGTGTGTGTGTGTGTGTGTGTGTGTGTGTGTGTGTGTGTGTGTGTGTGTGTGTGTGTGTGTGTGTGTGTGTGCGTGCGCGCGCAGCAGTAACCTGATCAGCCCCGTTAGCAGATAGCATCAAGGGCACAAGAGAGGACAGGGCACAAAGGTGTGTTTGTGTGTGTGTGTGTGTGTGTGTGTGTGTGTGTGTGTGTGTGTGTGTGTGTGTGTGTGTGTGTGTGTGTGTGTGTGTGTGTGTGTGTGTGTGTGTGTGTGTGTGTGTGTGTGTGTGTGTGTGTGTGTGTGTGCGTGCATTCACATGTACTACAATAATGTTCTCTATTTACTCAAAGTGTGTTAGATACCTTCATGTGTGAGTGTGTGCGCATGTACAGTGCATGTGCATGCATGAATATGCATGCACATGCAGAGTGGACACTTTTGAGGATGAGAGAAAGAGAAATGGAGAGAGAGAGAGAGAGAGAGAGAGAGAGAGAGAGAGAGAGAGAGAGAGAGAGAGAGAGAGAGAGTTAGTTTGACCTTCATTCAGGAGCAGTACAGTGGTTTAGTAGGTGGCGCTTCTCTATGCTGATGATAGAACGCTCACAGTTGCATAACAAATACAACCTCTTCTTTGAAGGGTGTGAAATGTGTAGCTTGTTTGTGTACACTACAGTATCTATGAAGGAGGTACAGTGGTGGAAAAAGTACCCACATTTCTTACTTAAGTAAAAGTATCAATACTGTAATTTAGAAATACTCAGTTATCAGTAAAAGTCTGGAATTCATGTGCGAGTGCGACCGTGCGTGCGTGTATATAGATATGCGTATGGATGTGCGTATGGATGTGTGTAGACAGTGATTCCAGTAGCAGAGGATAGGATCAGCAGAATGTTCTTTTTACTGGAAGCTGAACCAGCTGCTCTAATTAGGTAAGACTGACACACAACGTAGGATTTATGTCTGTCTGTCTGTCTGTCTGTCTTTCCCACATGCACACACGCACGCACGCGCACACACACACACACACACACACGCACGCGCGTGCGTGCGCACACACACACACACACTTGTAGGTCTGTTATTTTCAGCGGGCGACACGGCTGTGCAGCGGAGCATAAATTAAGGTTAACAACACCAATCTTCCATATACAGCTGAGTGTGTGTGTGTGTGTGTGTGTGTGTGTGTGTGTGTGTGTGTGTGTGTGTGTGTGTGTGTGTGTGTGTGTGTGTGTGTGTGTGTGTGTGTGTGTGTGTGTGTGTGTGTGTGTGTGTGT
>NC_137625.1:42403078-42570578 GCF_963280865.1 Gymnoscopelus braueri
TTATTTTAACAAAAGTAAATCACTTACCCTACCTAAGTACAAATTTGAGGTACTTTTACTTTACTGGAGTAGTTCAAATTTTTCAATATTTTTACTTCTACTCCACTACAACCCAGAGGCAAATATTGTACTTTTACTCCACTACAAATATTTGACAATTTGAGTTATTAGTTACTTTGTAGATTTTGATTATTGTTACAAAACATATAACCACTTCAGCCCTATATACAAGCTCACAAGGCTTCGCTTTGCGATTTGTTGTGAGCTTGTAGATCAGTTTTTTTTTCAAAAGATATGTATACATTTTGAACACTTGTGAAATAGGACATTATGCATAATGAGTACTTTCTACTTTTGGTACCTTAAGTACATTTTGATTGATTGATTGATTGATTGATTGATTGATTGAATACTTTATTAGCAGTTTGCACAAAAAAAAGCACAGAAAAGTACAGTTCAATACAAGATCTGCTAAGAGGATTTTAAAACCAAGAACGCCTATGGCTTGTTTCCATTGGGGTCCTTTGTACTCAATTAATCGAAATTGATACCAATACTTTTGTACTTTTACTCGAGTACATTTTGAATTCCGGACTTTTACTTGTAACAGAGTAGGCTATTTCTACAGTATTGATACTTTTACTTAAGTAAACAATTTGAGTAGTTTTTCCACCACTGCTTTTATGATGACCTACTTGTGCGTTCCAAGTCACTTTTATAGATCCATCTAGTTGTGCATAAATATCTGTAAACAAGACATGATAGCAGCAGTTATGGGGGGGGAACCCAAAAACAAAACAACTACAACTGAAAAACCGAAAAAGCACCAGTTCAATTCAATATACGTCAGTATTGAATATTGCCAGGAATATTTACAGGATCCCAATGGAAACAAGCCATATAGTGCTTTATTGGGTTTAATCCTTTTAGCAGACCTTGTATAGAACTGTACTTTCTGTGCTTTTGTTGCAAACTGTTAATAAAGTATTCAATCAATCAATCAATCCATCAACCCATCAATCAAGAGATTGTGAGTTTAATAAATGACCAAAAAAACTTACCAGGTAAGGTTTGTAAAACGCAGTACAAAAACGAAAGTTTGAGTAATAGTCCCATTTTGAATGGAAAGAATACCAAAACGCCACTATAACTCCATCCTCGGCTGCTGCCCACCTCCTAATGCTGGTGGTTGTTAAATACAGTCACTATCCCACACACGCACACACCCACATCCACACACTCACACATCCACATCCACACACACACACGCACGAACACGCACACACACGACTTCAGTTGACAATCCAGGTGTAGTGCGTAAAATTACGCATCATCAGATATCCGCAGCACAACGATCGAGGCACGTGTACAGGTCCTAAACTCCACAGAAAAGGGAGAGTTGTCCAAAAACCGTTAGATTTCCGTTCAGTGACTGTTGTCCACAAACAGACTGAGCTCAGAGCGGCGGAGCATCGCCCGATCAGTCCGACTGCAATCGAATGAGGAGCGGCCGGTGTGTGAGAGGAGAGGAGGAGACACCAGCAGCCCAGTGGAGGAGGAGGCAGGTGGAAGGAGCTACCGCAGCAGACACGTTCTCCTGCCCTCTTGTGGGGGGATTTAGTATGTCACCTACTAGCCATGGATCCAAGACGGTCATCTGTAATGATGACAGTCATGGATGAACTTCAACATAGTGTTTGCACTTTTTCCCTTTTTATTCGTCTATCTACCTAAACGTTCAAATTTCAAATATAAAGTACTTACCCCATGGCCACTAATGTTGCAATATATGTACGGGTCCTCAGAAGTACCCGTATCTTCTGTATTGTTCAATAAAAAGCATTGTAATCCGATCGGTGGTCATTTTCTCATAGAGTTATAATGTATCAGGGTGCAATACACCTCCCAACCAATAGGGGCGGGAGCAGTTGAAAGCACATGAGAAAATACGGAAAAAATGGCCACCGATCGGATTAAAATGTTTTTTATTGAACAATACGGAAGATTGGGTACTTTTGAGAGCCCGTACATAATTGTAACATCCGTGGCCATGAGGTAAGTACTTTATATTTGAAATTTGAACGTTCATGTAGATGTACAAGCCAAAAAGGAAAGAAGTGCAAACCACTATGTTGAAGTTCATCCATGACTTTCATATAATATATGACAGTCATGCATCAGGGCTATCACCTACCAAATAAGAGGGGACGCAGACTCATTGGAACACTATAGTGTTGTTTACACAGTAAATCTAAATAGTTGGACTGGACACTCACACCAAAAGTGGGTGCAGCTTAAGTGTTTAATAAATAAAGATTGGCTGAATACAAACAACAAGTGGTTTTCAAACATTGGGCCGTGGAAACCCATTTGAAAAGATTTCGTGCCAGGGACCCCCATAAGAGAACACTTCTCAACATGTCTCAGGATTTGTCAAGATTTTGAGAACATTTCATACAGTTGTGAGCTTGTAGTTCGGCTATTTTCAAGCCCCCAAAAAAAGAAAAGAAATAGGGCTTATGGGTGTTTAAACTGTTTCTCATTTTGCTGAGGACCCTCTGGAACCCCGCCTCCCACTCTGAGAACCAGGGTCTTATTCGTTGCTGTCGGGCTGAAACCTCTTAAGTCTGTGCTTTAACTTTTTCTGTTTGTTTGTTTTTTCGTAAATTAATGCCCTACTTCGTCATACTACAGTGACACTCAGAAGTAGCAAAAATAGCCGATCTACAAGCTCAAAACGCGTCGTCATGCGACGCGTTTTGAGCTTGTAGATTGGCTATTTTTTAATTTCAGAATCCTAATAAGTAACAGATTTAGACATATGAGGTTTCCACCTGACAACCAACGAATTGCACTACCCCCTAATTATTATAGTCGATCAGGCAAGTTATAGGTTTACTTTTGGGTGTTAATAGGGCCTAATATATCCAAATAGTAAACCTATAACTTGTCATCATTATTATGTCTAATGAGAGGGAGAATGCTGCACAGTGCACACTCTGCATTCTTAGCCACCGTGGCAACCTTTGTCATTAATTAAAGGTGTGGGGAAATTGCCAGTCAGGGATAATTGACTCGGCTATCACAACAACCCCATAAGGATGGTGGAGGCCCAGGGGAGATGGAGACCATGCAGAGTCTGGTCCATTCTGTGGATTTGTACTCCCGATAAATCTTTTCTGTGTTGTGTTGTGTTGTGTTGTGTGACTGACTGGGCTTGCATGGATTTCCTGCATTTTGATCCCCGTTATGATGAAAAACATTCCTGGGCCCACGATGCAAACCCCCCCCCCCCAGAGTTAAAGTGTGCGTTTAAATGCATATGGCTCTATACAAGCTTAAGTGTGCTGCTGTGCTGTCTGACATTGGTTGATTTAAAGAAACCAATATTGCAAAGGAGAGATGTTTGACACCTTGGATTTCCTCCAACAGGATCAATAAAGGTTGGCTGGAGGGATGTTTGTGTCTTGAGAAAAGGAGTGTGTGAGAGAGAGAGAGAGAGAGAGAGAGAGAGAGAGAGAGAGAGAGAGAGAGAGAGAGAGAGAGAGAGAGAGTGAGACAGACAGACAGACAGACAGACAGAGATTGAGAGAAGGATTGAGAGAGAGAAATTGAGACGGAGAGAGAGAGAGAGAGAGAGAGAGAGAGAGAACGACAGCGAGTGTGTGCGTGTGCGTGCGTGTGCGTGTGCGTGTGCGTGTGCGTGTGAGAGAGAAAAGTCAAGTGTGTGCACTGTGCATGAGAATGAGAAGAACAGTGAGAGTGAACGTTATTGTGGGTTGTGCATTCACATTACTATATCTGTGGAAGAGAGAAAGATTGAATTTCATTCATTCATTGAATGTGCACCTGTAGCCTGTGTGTGTGTGTGTGTGTGTATGTGTGTGTGTGTGTGTGTGTGTGTGTGTGTGTGTGTGTGTGTGTGTGTGTGTGTGTGTGTGTGTGTGTGTGTGTGTGTGTGTGTGTGTGTGTGTGTGTGTGTGTGTGTATGTGTGTGTGTGTGTGTGTGTGTGTGTGTGTGTGTGTGTGTGTGTGTGTGTGTGTGTGTGTGTGTGTGTGTGTGTTGTGCACACGTGCGCGCGTGCATTATTTGCCTGCAGTCACATGTCACCAGATGTCCTTGAGAGCCTTGTGAAGACAGGAGGAGGCCGGTTGGTTGCCATGGCAGCCGAGAACTCATTTGCATGTGTCTTTCTTGGGGTCATCTGTGTGGTGTGACATCATGAAGGGGCCGATGGCCTTGGGACTCTAGAGGGATTCCACCTCTCACCTCTCTGGTGTCCTGAAGCAGCTGGCCATTTGTTACTGTCCCCCATAAGCAAATGGCTGACGTCAAGTCCTCAGGCAAAGATGGGAGGACATTTAATGAATACAGGGAAAGTTTTCTGAACTCAACTAGTCTTTGACAGCAACCTGCTGCTTAACACATACAGCTCCACTCGGTTTCTTTTTTTTACGCTGAGCGACTGACCGTTTTGGAAGAAATAAATACGTTTTTTACCAAAATGTAAAAAAATCTGTCAATTTGTTTGATACAGTAAGTACCTGATCTACAAGCTTATGCCTGGCACCATAACTGTGAGCTTGAAGATCGGCTATTTCATAATAGACAGAGTATAAAATAGGGCATAATTGTATGTTTAATGTATGTTTTGTAATTATAATAAGTAACTTTTAACAATATACAATATACATAAAAAGAAATGTACATAATGTGTTGAAAAATGGAAATACACAAGCAAAGTAAAACCACCTCTAAATTGTACTTAAGTAAAACCCTTGAGTAAATGTACTTAGTTGCTTTCCACCACAAAGTGGAAACACTCCCTCTGGACAGCTACATGTACATGCAAGCGTTGTGGCATCAAAAGGAATGTATTAATTTATACTGAACTAGTAGTGAGCAACATCATTTTAATGGGAACCAGTGTGTTGAATCCGTCATGCTGTATTCATGGCTCTCATTAGAGAGCTGAGCGTGCGCGTATGATTGCATGTGTGTTGTGGCAAGTGTGTGTGTGCACTGTGCATGTTTGTTTGTTCTCTCTCTGTGTGTGTGTGTGTGTGTGTGTGTGTGTGTGTGTGTGTGTGTGTGTGTGTGTGTGTGTGTGTGTGTGTGTGTGTGTGTGTGTGTGTGTGTGTGTGTGTGTGTGTGTGTGTGTGTGTGTACGTGCGTGCGTGTGTGTGTGTGTGTGTGTGTGTGTGTGCCTGTGTATGTGTGTGCGTGCGTGCGTGACTGTGTGCTCGAGTATGAGTGAATGTGCATAACATAGTATATATATATGTTTCTTTGCTATATGTACGTATATCTCAGGGGTCTTCAATGTTTATCAGGCCAAAGACCCCTTAGCTGAGAGAGAAGCAGGGACCCCCATTACATATTGTATACGATTGTGTTGACAGCACTGTAATCAGTGTTGTGTAAATTGATGTACAGTAGTTTAAGTGTTGTCATGTTAAGGTCTAATATTTCTACAATTGCTACAAATTGCTACAAAACCTGTATATTCATTTTGGGGCATAAACAAGAAGTTGAAGGATAAAATTGAGTCTGATAATGATGTACCGTGCATTACTTTTTTTTTTTACATTTTGGACAAATTAACCAATTTTACATTGAGGTGCCCAGATGTCCCTAGTGCCCACCTATCCTGTATCCTTATGTAGGACGTACTGTGTGATTCCGGACGCTTCATGCTACTGTAGAGCTGCAATAAAACCTGAATTTCCCACGGGGGATCAATAAAGGTCAGTTTTTATTCCTGATTTATTCATGGATTTTATAGGTTCTATATACTACTCGGCATACAATATTTCACAGATGACATAAAGGAGACAATTAATAAATACATACATACATAAATAAATAAAAATTAAACACAGAAGAAGCAGAACTTTTTAGCTTTCTCCTGGGCCCACTTAGCTTTAATGCCCACAAACACATTGGTTCTCAAAGTGGGGTCCGGGGACCCCCAGGGGTCTAGGGGGTCCCCAGCAAAATGTGTTAATATAGCATCACAATAATCATTTTAACCAATTAATCCATGGATATTCAAAAATAGCAGATATACAAGCTTGCAGCGCGTCACTTCGTGCCGCGCTGCAAGCTTGTTCATCTGCTATTTTTGATTATTACATTTTTTTTTATCTTCTCTTCTGTGGATCCCTGGCACAAAACATGTTCAGATGGAGGTCCAAATACATATCAATTTGGGGGTCCTTGACTTGAAAAAGTTTGAGAACCACTGACCTTCAAGGTTTACACCCGACAGCAGCATATGAGACTGAGGTGACCTTGACCCCAATATTGTCAGAGAAGCAGGAGCCATCTACTGGAGGATCCGGATTTTAAGTTCTTTATAATAATAATAACTAGATGTCAGGGCCTCACATCTAGTTTAACAAATACAGGTCCTCTCCTCTCCGACCTGGCCTAATTATACTGTAGCTCTGCACACACGTCATGCGAAGTCCGGCCTCTCTGGCCTCTCCTCTCCTCTCGGCTCCTCTCCTCCCCTCTCCTCCCTCCCCGCTTTGCTTTGCGGCCCTAACCTCTAGTCACATCCTCCCAACCTACCAACCTCGGTCATGTGATAAAGAGGTCAGACTTCCTGTATCTGGTTGCTATGGCAACCTGCCAGATCAGGCTGAGGGTCTGATAGGCGAATCAGAGAATCAATCAAACCGAGAGTCCGATCACCCCACGAGGTGGGGTAAGATGCCTAAAACATGCCTAAAACATAGCCATAGCTCTGATCAACAGTCTGTGACGGGTCTTGGAGGCATGTGGAGTGATCCTGTGCTTGCGAATCGCTGCCGAACTTCGGAGCTTTTGTCAATTATATAGTAGTAAGATTATATAGTAGTAAGATAATAATAATAATAATAAGGGTAATAATGATAATAATAATAATAATTCATTTTATTTTACTATTGTTTTTCTTTATTATTATTATTGTTATTAATTATCTTTGTCCTTGACAGAAATTCTCTCCATTCCATGGTTGAGCAAAGCAGTCGCTATCGGCCAACAAAAAGGTGTCGGGCACTCAGTCCAGAGGATTAATGGACTAAAGTAGAGGTGAGTTTATGTTGTACAAATCAGTCACAGGCCATGTAACACTGGAGTGTAGTGTTTTGCTTTGCTTTGTGAGAAGGACGTTTGCCAATGTTTCGCCCACTCTCTGTTGATGAAGTAACTGCAAGTAGTTGAACTAATTAGAGCTGAAAGCCTAACAGTTACAAATGAATGCGTTTTTATTTGTAGAAGTGACTGAAGTGATTGAAGACCATGTGAAACTGAAAAAAGGGGTTACAATTGGCAATTTGATTGGGTTTTCAGCCATTCCTGGAATAGAGGCCACTTGAAAAGCTCAAAAGCATTCGTGCTCATATGGGTGCATTTTCAGAGCACTTTATTATCAATTGATTGTGTTGCTCAATGTAACTAACAGCCATTTATAATGGGGTTTGTATAGGAAGGGGGCGTGTCTGATAAAATGAATATCAAATATCTAAATACTGAATCAAGCAACTTAAAAACTGTCTGGGGGGGGGGCTCACAAAAGCCTGAGTAGAGTTTTGAATTACTCTCGCACTTTATAAAACGGTCTTGAGACTTAATTAACTAGGGTATATTTTCTGCTAGCTCTCTGACCCGAGTTGAGAAGACATCCTCCTCTATTCCCAGTAAATGAAAAGCCCCCTTGTCCTGCAGATCAATCAATACAGTGATTAGTGACCCTGTCGTAAGGTTATTGATCCCATAGCCTCAGCTGGCTTTATCCTAACCTATAGCAGGCTGGAGAGAACAGGGAGGTTAAATATTGACCCAGCACACTCCAAACATGGGAAACAATATAATCACTGATCATTAACTGAGTGGAGGGGGGCCCAATGCGCACAAGTATAGTAGAATTTGAGGAATCGACATTGTGAGGACAATTTTCCTGGTCCTCACAAGGGGAATGGTTGTCTCGTGGTTAAAAACGATTTGGGGAGTTACAGTAGGCTTACAATTAGGAAAACATCCATGTTATGGTTAGGATTAGACATTTACAGTAGGGGTTAAATGCAGGGGTTAGGGTTAGTTAGAATAATGATGATGTATACTTAGTTGTGCACTGGTGTCCCATACCAAAAATTGCAGATTTACAAATAGCAGATCTTGTAGATCTGCTAAGGTTTTAACTGCTGCTTTTGGCTTTTCGCCCCTTTCTCACCCGTGTATTTTTCTTTCATCTAATCTAATCCTAATCTTGCACAATATAAAAATACTTGCAAGTAAAAGGCCTGTATTAAAAAAATTTACAAAAGGTATTGGCATCGAAATATACTTACGCGATACCAAAGTAAAACAAAAAAGCTGATCTACCAGCTTACAACGTGCACGTATTGCGAGGCGCTTTGAGCTTGTATATCAGCTATTTTCAAAAGTCCAAAGTATGAAATAGGGTTTAAGTGGTTGCAAAACAATCTAAATCCACAAAGTAACTAATAACAAAAGTTTTCAAATAAATGTGGTGGAGTGATAAGTACAATATTTGCCTCTGGGATGTATACAAATATATATAAATACTCAAGTAAAAGTACCCCAAATGTGTACTTCAGTAGAGTAATGGAGTACAATGTACATATAGTTGCTTTCCATCACTTTCTCAAATCAATCACTGTCAAGATGCCACTTAGCAGCAGTTATTCCAGTGGGGCTGCTGACCTCATGCTGTCTAAAAACAGCCTAATGTCGGCCTGGACCTCAACTGAAAGACATTCTCTACCAGTGTTTTTTTCCACACTTAGTCCGCTCAAGGCAATTACCCTTCTACTTGTGACATTGGCTGATGTCACGTCGAGCCAAAAAAAAACTACAGGGAAAGGACAGCATGCCTGCCTGCCTCACACAGACATGCTCTCACTGACCGCTTGTCTGCACTCTGCATATAATTTACTCTCTGAATTAATACACAGACATTACAGCTTCAAGGGAAACGTGTCTCTCTCTGCTCCAAGTTGTCATCCCACTTTTAGGCAGACAAAGTACACTGCGATGCCTTGAATACAAATAAGGACCAATATGCGTTCAGCTCGCTGGAATATTGAGCAAAATCTTTTATAGTAATGTCCTGGTTTGACTTCAACTGGTGGTAAGTGAGTTGTGCATCATTTTGTGCGCGCATTTATTCGTTGGACTATGAGTCTAGTTACAGAGTGTGACTGTGTCATAGTAATGGACTTCTGATTTACGACGCCACTTTACGTTTATTTGGTATCAGCTCAACTATGTTGTGACAGTACATTGTAAAAATAAAATAAATACATTGGTTGATGAGCAGAGCTTAAAAAGGGGGATGTAGACAGTTGTGTTCATAACTGTTTTGTTTATTAAGTGTTGCCGTACCTGCAGTAGTCCCTTGAGATTACTGGGACATGAACGTGATTTCTTTATTGTGGATGTGCTTAGCTGCTGCTGTCCACACACAGATGTCTCCCGTGCTGTGATTCATGGTTGTTAATAAACCTGTTACTTGAACTAAACTACAAGTGATTATTTACAAGTCAAGAAGTCAATAGTAAGGTCCTGGGTTTGAATCCCATTCAAGTGGTCCCAATGACCAATGGGTTGGCCAGAATGTCATTGGTTTGAACACCACTCCCTCTGTCGCCTGTCCTCTCCTCTCTTGCACTTCTCTTCTCTTTCCTGTTATCTATTGCATTATTTCTCAACATGGGGCCCGGCCCAGGGACCAACAGGGGTCCAAATCGACCCCTAAGATCGGGTCCAAATTGACCCCAGGGGTCCAAATCGACCCCTCCATATGCACTCTCAGAGTTAAATAAAAATGTAAACGATGGTAGCAAATGGGGGTTGAGAATCACTGATCTATAATGAAACAAGACAGGGTCCAATAAACGGCATGGATCTCTGACATCATATTGATGATGACGTCAGTCTTGCCCAAATATGGAGAGGCATTGTTTTGTTGGTAAAAGATAAAAAGAAGCTCCTACACAGCCTCGCGTGATAATGACACAGGTGCTTGAACATCGCTTTTCTAATTGATTTTTACCGTATCGATGACAGCATTTTGATCTCCACATTTTGGCACCGTCTCAGCCCGATCTGAGCCCGATTGACTCTCATTATCAAGCGGAAAGATGCTTATGTCTCCGGTAGGAGACTCAAAATTTACACTTTGAGTCTCCTACCGGAGCCGCTGCCGCCGGTCATCAAATTATTGGCTTAAAAAAAAAAATCTCCATGAATTCAAGTCTCCATGGGGTGTGTAATCGATAGAATTTTTTTTTTGGAGGTGAACTATCCCTTTAAATATTTCCTAAAAAATATTGTGGAGGTGCTAAAGTTGGCCTTCTGGCAGCATGCATGCAAAAGAAATGGTGCTGATCGGTCCAGCAGGTTTGCAAGATTAGCTCATGCATGGAAAAACAGTCACGGCGTGCAAAATGTACGATAAACCAGTGCGAGTTTATGAATGTGACCTGTCAGACCTCAACCTCTGCAGAATTTAATTCTATCTATTAAACTGAGTCCTACATGGCCTTCATTACCCTGACTGTCCTGATTCCGATCCGATCCCCCCTTGTTGCGTGACGTGTTATTAAACACAGAGGTGCTGTTTCTTCTCCGGGCATTTTCTGGGAGATTTGCCCTTGCCCGCAACCTCCGGCGAATGGCAGTATCAGTTTAAATTGGGCTGAAGCGTGTAATTTAAGTCTTGTTTGGGCTCCTGGCTCGTTCTCCTTTTTTCCTTCGAAAGGAAATAAGGGGAGTGGGGGGGGGAATGGGGGGGGGGGGCACGGCAGGGGAGAGTAGTGGAGGAGCGTACATTTCATCCATCAATCAATGAGACTGGCTCTCATGTCTTTCCGTCTGTCTGCTTGTCTTTGGAGAAGAATGCCATCCTGTCAGCTTCCTGCATCCTGGCCATCTGTTGATGTGTGCAGTGGTGGACAGTAACAAAGTACATTTACTGTACATTTTTTAGTATCCGTACTTTGCTTGAGTATTTGTATCTTTGGATACTCCACTACATTTCAAAGACAAATATTGTACTTTTGAGTCCACTATATTTCTGGGAAGGGAAAAAGTAGATTATGCATGAACCACTAGTGAAAATTGTAGATCCACAACCTCTCAACACGTTGCATAGTGACGTGTTGTGAGCTTGTAGATCTGCTATTTTCAATATAGATCGTTTGGAACATTTCTGGATTTTTGAAAGCATTTATTTTTGAATACTTAAGTACCTTTTTTAAAGCAATTACTCGAGTTTAACTCACGTGCAAATATGACAGAGCAACTTTCACTTGTAGTTGAGAAATATTTGACCAAGTACTGGGGTTGAGTACTTTGTCCACCACTGATGGTGAGACCATATTACCCAGCAGGCACTGCAGGAGTGCAGGTGACCTTCAGCTGGGGGTCAGTCCCTCTGCTTCAGGTACCCTGTCTGAGTCTCTTACAGTATCTCCATCACTGTGAAGCCCCATTCATACTTAGTCGCACAGTGGTGTCTCGCACAGACACTTATTCGACCTACAAGCTCACAAAGTGTCGTGGATGCGACGTGTTGTGAGCTTGTAGGTCCGGTATTCTTGGCCATTCTTGTTTTCAGTTGTATGTTTCAATCACTTATCTATTGTTTTCAATTGTCTTTTGTCATGGCTTTCATTTCAAGCTAGGTTAAAAAAAAATAAGCAGAAAGCTAGCTGGCAACCTTTCTTATTGGAGTACCCCAAAATACCCCCAGGGGGACTGGCACACTCAATTATCTCCACACACATCATGATGATGACTCTGCGTTTGAACAAATGCTGCTTTACCGCCGGCTGAGGCTTCGCCGCGCCTCCGACCAAGTGGAGCTTACTATGTAACCGTGCTCGGGTTGTGTGTCTGTGTGTGTGACAGTCTCTGTGTGCACTCTGGCCCCCAGAGGGCGCCAGAGTGCAGGAATTTAGACAATGCTCTGATTAAACACAACAGCCTGCAAAACACACACACACACACACACACACACACACACACACACACACACACACACACACACACACACACACACACACACACACACACACACACACACACACACACACACACACACACACACACACACACACACACACACACACACACACACACACACTCACACACACACACACACACACACACAGTCAATGTTCTCTCCCCATCACGGTGAAATAACACGGATTACAAGTCCGTAAATACACAATCTTTTCGAGCTGCGTTCGCTTCCAGCGTTCGCGCGTCTTACTTGTAAGTAATGTCCCTGAGTGTGTGTGTGGTGTAATTATATTTTTAAAGAGTTACAGAGTCTGAAGCTGTCCAGTGCAATGTGTTGTGTTCAATAATCTATGGCCTGTCACATGGGCTGGAGACAGGCTATAGTGCAACAGTTAACTTGTGACAGATCTTTGTTGAGAAAATAATAATAGCACACATGCACGCACGCACGCACGCACACGCACGCACACACACACACACACACACACACACACACACACACACACACACACACACACACACACACACACACACACACACACACACACACACACACACACACACACACACACACACACACACACACACACACTGTCAAGCTATGTAGTATATTTGCAGTTTCCCCGCTTGAAAGGGATGATACAGTCCATAGGAGGTTTTAACTGGGTTTCACTCATACAATGACCACAACTTTGGTTTTCCTTTTAGTTCTTCTTTACTTTAGTTTTTGTTGTTGCAGTACAGCTTATGCAGGTAGTGTGTAGTTGTAAGGTTGTAAGGTATAGGTATAGGTATAGGTGAAAAACCTTAAATGAAAAATAAAACATAATTACTGTAAATATAATGCACATGAAATAATAAATGCAAATTCAATACTTTACAAATATTTTTCAAAACTTGTGAATATAGTTTTTACTTTCTTAGTGTCTTTTTATGAATTAGGTTTTTAAACAGTTTTTAACAAATGCAGTCTCATATGAAATGCAAATATAATAGACTGAATTTTAGCAGCATTTAAACTGTTTCTATCAATCTACATTTCTCAATAAACAAATCACATTCGTTTTTAAAACAACAATCATGTTGCTTTAACTTGAGGACATCAAAACAAACAATTAACATTACACACACACACACACACACACACACACACACACACACACACACACACACACACACACACACACACACACACACACACACACACACACACACACACACACACACACACTTTACTTAAAAATTCCGAATATATAAATATATTTTTTTACATTTTGGACAAAATAGCCTATTTTACATCGAGGTGCCCAGATGTCCCTAGTGCCCACCTACCCTGTTGCCCTACATACTAATCATTAGGCCAGGCTATGCTGTTATTTTTCTGAATGCTTTTGAATGAATGTTGTGAAAGTGCTCCATCTTGTGACAAAGCAGAGGCACTACACATACAACTAAGATTTCTCAGACTCTATAGTCTTTTTTTTTAAGAAGAAGAAGAAGAAGAAGAAGAAGAAGACATTTTTAAAAATGTGTAAAATAAAAATGTATAATGTGTGCTGACCCCCAGCTTTTGAAACATTTTATCAACAGAAATCTTGTATGGGGGTCCCAGTCCTGGCATACAATATTTTCAGATGGGGGTCCATTTGTCCAGACAAATACATATTAATTTTCCATCTTGACATGAAATTGTTTGAGAACCACTGGTTTAAACAACATTAGGAAACAAAACAAAATAAGCAACTACACTTTAGAAACAACCGTAAAAAAAACACAACCCAACTACCGATTTTTTACAAGCAATTTACAGAAAAATAAGCCCACAGTCGCTTATAATACGCAGACATGGCAACGCATGACCATACAGTTTTAACGGATGTTGTTGATTATTGAGCATTCAAATTAAAAGCTCTAAACACAGCCCCCCATTGGCTACTGGACCCGGAAGAGTCCAGGACGAGCCCGTGAAGTCACGCCCATTACGATCACAGTTTGTTCACATGATATGAAACATTTCACAATTATCTAGTTGTGCGTGTGAAATATAAACATGAAATAAACACTTTTATCTTTAATTATATCACTATAGATCTAACATGGATGAGGACGGCTTACCGATCGTCGGGTCTGGAGTTGATCTGACTAAGGTTAGTGGTTCCATTATGCTCATGAGAAAGACAATAATGTATTTAAAAAGGCTGTGTATACTGCATTACGACGTTACATTACTTTCATTACGTTACATCGTTACATTCAAAACAGATCTGTGCCTCTCAGGTCAGATAAGAGACGCCATGGATCACATGACGGTCGTCTGTCACGAGCGTCATGGATGGACTTCAACATAGTGTTTGCACTTTCTCCATTTATGGCCCGTACATCTACATAAACGTTCAGATTTCAAATATAAAGTGCATACCTCATGGCCATGGATGTTAAAATTATGTACGGCCCCCCAAAGGTACCCGTATATCCCGTATTGTTCAATACAAAAGTATTTTAATCCGATTGGTGGCCATTTGATCATAGAGTTATAATGTATCAGAGTGCAATACACCTCCCTACCGATAGGGTCGCGCTGTTGAAAGCGTACGGCGAAAATACGAAGAAAATGGCCACCGATCGGATTAAAATGCTTTTTATTGAACAATACGGAAGATACGGGTACTTCTGAGGGGCCGTATATAATTGTAACATCCGTGGCCATGTGGTCAGCACTTTATATTTGAAATCTGAACGTTTATGTAGATGTACGGACCAAAAAGGGAGAGAGTGCAAACACCAGGTTGAAGTTAATTCATGTATGGGCTAGTCAGATAGAGATTCCTAACGTTTTGTGATGTTGCAGGAAATCATGGCTGGATTATGATTTGCATTGTGTACATCATCACAATACAAGCCTGAGTGTTAATAATGTATCTATTTGTAACTCTCGGAGGATGTAGATGTAACCAAATCCCCTCACGGTTTATCTTTACACCCTCATTAAATGTTGCGTTATTTATAATTATAAGTGATATACACCAGTGGCAGTGGTTCTCAAACTTTTTCATGTCAAGGGCCCCTAAATTGACACTTATTTAGCCCGCGGACCCCTATTTGAAAAGATATGCCAGGGACTTTTACTGCTCTATTACTAATAGAGCAGTAAAAGTCCCTGGCATATCTTTTCAAACTGGGTCCTTTAAACAATTAAAAATCACTACTATTAGTGATTTTTAATTGTTTAAAGGACCCAGTTTGACATGCATTAGGCTACGGACCCCCATTTAATGACATTTCTATTTCTGGGACCAAATTTCTATTTCTGGAACCAAATGGACCCTGACGGGTCCATTTGGTTCCATTTGTACACTCTCAGGGTTACAGACCCATAAGGGTCAATTTGGTTCCTAACTATCCATAATTTAGCTGGGGACCCCCTGGAACTCCTTCAAGGACCCCTGGGGGTCCGCGGACTCCACTTTGAGAACCAATGATATACACTGTTGTTAAAATGAGTGTTAAATAGCTCTATATTCTGATTCCGGTAATCATGCTATACACAGTGTTTGTTCAGTAACAGAATAAACAAGTGAAATTAGAAGTGTAACAAAAAAAAAATATTATCAAATTAGAACTGGAACACTATGGGTGCGTTCGAAAATACAGCACTGAGCGCACTGGCCAATACAAACTAATAGGCGAGTGTGCTCCGGTGCGTAATTTTCGAACGTGCCCTATAACAGAAACTGGTGCTCTCTCCTGATTGGATGAAATTGGAACCCACCTTGAAATATATGTCTGTTTATTAAAGTGCTGGAGAGACAGAGAGACCCCTGTTACTGAACAAACACTCTCAGTGATTTCTATCAGAAAATAGAGCTTTAACCTTTTAACAACAACAAAATATCATTCACACTCCCAATAGCACTCATATTTTACTGTGTCATCTTCAACGTCACATCACAGGTTTACCAATATCGATTATTGATCATGTCTGTTATTGATGATCATGGTGTCTCTATTGAACATCATGTAGCCTATCGATTATTGACCATCATGATAATGTCTGTTATTGATGATCATGTCTATTGACCATCATGATAATGTCTGTTATTGATGATCATGTCTCTGTTCCTATCAGGTCCCAGCCATACAACAGAGGAGGATTGTAGCTTATCTCAATCAGTTCATTGTTCACACAGTCAGGTTTCTCAACCGCTTTTCAACAGTCTGTGAAGAGGTAATGCTTCAGTCTCTACCATTTACCCTCCAATGATTACTTCACCCTCTTGGCTCGGTCACTAGTTACTTCTAAATCAATGTAGCAGCTGTATAACACAATGCTGTTCTTCTGTCACAACTTGTCTCTCACAGAAACTTGCAAGTATATCCCTCCGAATACAGCAAATTGAAACGACACTCAGCATTTTGGAAGCAAAGGTCAGCTATTCAACTTGTCTCCACATGTGTTCAGTGATTCTCAACCTCTGTTTTTGGAACCCCGGTCAAAGAACATGTTTATTGTTAGACTTCATTTGGTCCGATATGGTCTGTCATTTGGTCCAGAATTCCACTACTGTCTACTTACTGTAGGTATAGAGATAATAGTGAAACTCTGATCAAATAGACATTATTGTATGTTCTCTAGTTGTATTTACTTGTACATGTAATTATGGTGAAGATTAACTATGAATCATTTAGCTGGGGATCCCCTGGAGCCATCTCAAGGACCCCTGGGGGTCCCTGGACCCCATGTTGAAAACCACTGCATTATGCTATCTTGAACACTGAACACTTCTTAATGGCGTTGTGTGCACATGATATTCATACAGCGTAGAGTCTGTGTTTGTATTGTGCTATAAGCTATATAGTGAATATTCTCTCAATCTCTCCACAGCTGTCCTCTATTCCTGGGTTGGAGGATGTCAAAGTTGAGAGTATCAGTGAGAACCAAACAGGAGAGACCAATGGACCGGTAGTCAATCAAAGCCAAAATGGTTCTGTTCCTGCAGTGGTGTCAGTGCCACCTCCAGAGGTACATAGAAATGCTTAGATGCCTTTTTGTTTTGGGTCCGATTAATTTTTTTTATCAATACATATTTTATCAGAATATTCTTCTTCCCCTCTACCAGACCTCTCAGAACGTACCAGAACCTACTCAGGAGCCAACAGAGCCTGTAGCAGAAAATATCATGACAGTGGCCAATGATCCACACTATGCCCGATATCTAAAAATGGTCAAAATGGTGAGTTTACCATGAAACTCACACTGTTAAATCCTCATTATTAATTTAACTCTGAGAGTGTGTGTATAAATGGAACCAAATGGACCCTTACAGGTCTGTAACTCTGGAACCAAATGGACCCCCATGAGTGTGTGGGCCCTATTTTGCACGTCTTAACTTATGACTTGACCTGGAAGCGTGGCCAATGCTGTTTTGCTATATTGAGTGGCCAAACGCCATTGGCCACGCCTCCTGGTCTTAAGTTAAGTCCTAAAACCTGGTACGAGAATTCCACCCGACATTTTTCTTACCTTTTTATATGATATCCTAGGACGAGTGGTACAGCAGAAAAAACTCATAACTCCATCCCGAGTCGACCGCAGCTAAAAACCCGAGATAGATTGCGTATTTTAATAGCTTTTTTCCCTTCTTTTTTGTGAGATCTAACGTCTAACGACAGAAAACTCTCCACAGTGTTTATGTTGGATGCGCCTCTCCGGAAGTCTCGCAAGACGAGATTTCACTAGTGACGTCACCCACATCACTTTGTCAATACTACGGCGGCCCATTAGGGACAAAAACATTGTGGAGGGGTTTCTGTCCATAAGAACGTTAGATCTCACCAAAAAAAGCTATTAAAATACGCGATGTAGCGTCAGTCCCATAGGCTCTGGTTTTTAGCTGTGGTCGACTCGGGATGGAGTTATGAGTTTTTCCTACTTTACCACTCGTCTTAGGATACCATAATATCATATAAAAGGTAAGAAAAGTTACAGGGCAAAATAGGGCCCTGTAACTGTGATTTTACAGTTAGTGTATCAACCACATAAACTGCATACATTCCTGGGAAAAAAAACAAATTTGCTTTGTTTTGTTTAACTTTGCCTTCTCTTTCACAGGGGGTCCCAGTCATGGCGATAAAGAACAAAATGGTGCTGGAAGGTCTGGATCCCAACCTGCTTGAGTGAGTGCTTTAATTACCTTCAGTGCTGTTAAGCATTCAGTCACATTTCACTACAGTTGTAGCTGTAACACATGTCTGTCTGAATGAACCAACCAGGTCTCTATGGTTTTAATCAGTGGTGGGAGAAGTACTCACATTCTTTACAAGTAAAAGTAGTAATACTGCAATGCAGAAATACTAATAATGTACTTGAGTAACAGTACAAAAGTATTGGTATCAAAATGTACTTAAAGTACCAAAAGTAAAAGTATTCATTGTGCAGAATGTCCCATTTCACATGTTCAAGATGATCGTTCGAAAATAGCAGATCCACAAGCTCACAATGTGTCGCATCGCAACGCATTGTGAGCTTGTAGGTTAATGTATGTTTTGCAATAATAATCAAAATCTACAAAGTAACTAGTTACTAAAGTTTTCAAATAATTCAAATAATAAAAGTAAAAGCACAATATTTACCTCTGAGATGTAGTGGAGTAGAAGTACAGAAAATTGGAAATACGCTAGTAAAGTAAAAGTTCCTCAAAATGTACTTAAGTAAAACATTTGAGTACTTTTTCCACCACTGCATAAATTACATACACAGTATGCAGTTCATAACCTGTAACCTTCTTGTCATGGCTTACTGTTCACAGCTCACCAGATGCACCTGTGCCTGACGAAGGCCAGAGGAATACAGAGGAACAGGATGACAATGACAGCTCTGGTTCTGAATCATCTTTCAGTGACTGACATGCTTCCTCCGTCCTCTACCAGCACCAGAACACTGTCTGTTTGGCACCGGCACTTAGCTAGACGTGCCTTATGATTTCTTCATCGTACGACGGATGTCGCGCACCGAAAATAGCCGATCTACAAGCTTGTAGTTCAGCCTATATTCAATTCGTAATTGAGGCACGTGTAGGATGTTGAATAATGACGTATAATACAGGGCTTAAGTGTTTAATCAGGCTAACCAATTTAGTCTATTATAAAAAATTAGAACCATTAGAACTTTCCCATGTTGCTTCGTTGATAATATGAAATGTAAAAAAATATATATATATGTATGTATGAAATGAAACTCGTCTGGATTTCAGCAAGATGAAGTTGGTGATCGATTCTAAATGTCAGTTTCAATATATTTTTGGTTAATTGTCCAGCCCTGGTCAGACAGTCATAGCAAAGTCTCTGTCTCTGGTAATAATTGCGTTTAGTGTGAAAGTCATTTCAAGAAAGAAATGAAATGCTCTCTTACTGACTTTTCATCAGTAATTCATAGAACACAGGACTGTATAAAGTAGTTTTATACAAATACTAACAACGTGTGTGTGTGTGTGTGCACAATGTCCTATTTTTACAGTCGAACGTCTTTGAAAGAGATCAGACATGCAAACGTGTAGCTTTTCAGCTACAATAGCCGTTTTTAATCCAAATAGGGCAATTGTGTGACACCTGACCCGAAAAAAACCCAACATGTTGTCACCTTTTTCACCTCGGGGCTGTTTGCATGCCTGGAGATTGTCTAAAGTCACATGCTTTGGCAGTTCTGTCTGCATTTGTTGTGGATTATATATACAGTTGTAAGAGCTACTTTATTATGTTAAAGCGTCAGTCTGTAACTTGTATGTTCTACCCAAGAGACAAACCTGGAACCCCCATGTGATGAGCTATTTGCCTTCTGGGTTGTATGCACTACCTCTTGTCCACCAGTAGGTGTCCCACCTGACCACAGCATGTAAATGTCTCAATGGAAGAGTACAGTAGAGAGACCACCTCCCACCTGCATTGTGAGCTTGTGGATCTGCTATTTTCTCTATTTTGGAATAAAAGAAAATGGATATATTTTTTACAGATTTGGACAAATCCCCAATTAGGGTCACACATGAATTAAACTGTTAAATTATAATATTTTCAAACATAACTGTCAAACATAGCAGACAAAGTCTACATTTCCCAAAAGGAAATGCATGTATTTAAAAAATGTTTCTAAATGACCAGAGGGGGGATATCAAAAGCAGAGGCAAGGATTTATCCCCCACCCCCAGCAAATCTAACCCTTTGTTTTCAACTGGACTTGGAATGAAAATATTTGTCATGAATCAAATGTTGTACATTTTACTGCACAGATACATGTTTCATTCTGGTGCCATGAAGGAACCATTAAACCATAAAAATGAATTTTACATCTGTGAACCTGTGATGTGACAATTAAACTGATTCTGATTAACAAATGTGCAAAATTGATTCATCCATGGATTGGATAATCATCTCTTATTTCATCACTGTCAGGCAGAAACCAATGAACAGTGATGGAAGAAGTACTCACATTTTGTACTTAAGTAAAAGTATCAATACCCTATAGAAGAAACAGTCTGTTAGAAGTACAAGTTTGGTATTCAAAATGTATTTGAGTAAAAGTACAAAAGTATTGGTATCAAAAGTACCAAATGTAGAAAGTACTCATTATGCAGAATGTCCCATTTCACAAGTTTTAAAATTTATACATTTAAAAAAAATAAAACGGATCTACAAGCTCACAATGTGTCGCATGACGATGCAAATGGCCCAAATGTATATAGGGCTGAAGTGATTAATGTATGTTTTGTGATAATCAAAATCTATAAAGTAACTAAAGTTGTCTAATAATTATACTGGAGTAAAAGTATAATATTGGCTTCTGAGATGTAGTGGAGTAGAAGTACAGAAAATTGGAAATACTCCAGTAAAGTAAAAGTCCAGTATGTGAGTAAATGTTCTTAGTTACTTTACACCACTGTCAATGAATGCTCTATTTTACACTTTGTATGACAGTGTCAAGAAAAAGTTAAACATTTAAATTTCCGCAAAACAAAACATGCCCAAAATAGGGACGCCAGGTTGAAAGTGTGTGTTTTATAAATTATATGTATATTTAACCAATGAGAAGTATTAACAACAGCTCGTGACTAAATAAAAACTAAATTGGATCCATTGGAACACGGGGGTTTATTTTTTTTGCATTTCTTGAAAACTAACACTTTTGGACACACAGGGTTTAGAGCCTGACGCCTGACCGCATCAATATGAGAAAAAAAAACATGATGCTTAATAAATTGGCTGTGCCAAGGGTCAATTAGTAACGCGCTTTACTCAGACCATAATGCCCCATGCTGTCAAATGAACTCTGAGAGTATACAAATGTAACCAAATGGACTCATTTGGTTGTTCATTGTTGTTGATGTTAAGTTAGGTTGGGTGTTATACTGAAGGTATTTTGTGTAACATCTTGTATATGGAGTGTATAGGTATAACACAAAACCACCACAGCTATTGAGTGTTTTATTTTGCTGTGAGCTTTGCCTGAAATAAACATTCAATACACATTGCGTCAAAATGTTTTAAAAAAAGCACCTTTATTTTCCAGCTCAGCAGTATTTAAAGTGTTAATAAAATAAAGTGACTAAATGCAGTACATATACTGGACATTTTTATTTTGGAAACAAGCCTCTTTTTTTTTTACTTAAAATAAAATCAATAAAATATTCAATAAAAAAAACGCAATCAGTATATTCCCTTTTATAAATGATTGGTGGTATCTCAAATTGGTGTCTTGAGAACATTCATGTTGGTTAATACCTATCAGGCTGTCATGTGGGCAACCGGAGAATTGGTCCAGCTAGTTTTTTGTTTGTTTTTTAGAACTGGGAAAGTTTTTGGACAGAACTGGGCCCAAATGTTCCCTGTTTTACATTTTTGATCCCATAGCTATTCACTCATGAAGGTGCATTGTTTATTCAGTGTATAATGTTTGCATTCACAGCAGATGCATTTTGACCTCGATAGTGGTTCAGTATCAAATGGGGGTCCGTGGCGTTATGCATATCAAACTGGGGGTCCTTGAAATTAAAAGGTTGCTATAAGAAAAACATCATATTGTTACAATGAGAGGTGTATTGTCACATGTTGTGGCATGAGTTGAATCTTACAGCATGTGAAGTAATCATGTGCCTGTAGAATGTACTTCCCATATTAGTCATCTCAGGTCACAGGACAACAACCAAAAGGAAAGTGCAAGCAGACATTTCACTGGGTACGACATAAATAATGTCATTTAAGGATAATGTAGCAATGTAGCCCTGCCTGAAGATCAGAAGCCTATTATCTTCCCTGACCAAGGAAGGGTTCCCCTTTGCAGTATTATGTATGTTTTCCCATCTGGGAGACTAGCATTTGAATCCAGGTGGTTACATGAATACAAATAGAAACAAATATAATATATATATAATATAGAAAAAAATATACATACAGTATATTATTAAAAAAATAGATGTCAGTTTTGTGTGCGCACATGCACAAACAGTACTTAAGTCAATAAAGATTACAGTTGTAAATCAGAATTCCAGCAAGCAGTGATTTCAATGCAAAATCTACAGTATAAAATGTATAATGATCTATGTGGTTACAAAATGATTCAGCTTCACATCATTAGATATAGCTTTTGAATTGGTCAATACTGATATGAAATGATTAGCTGACATTTGCAGTAGGGGTCTATGGTCAAGAACACTCTGATAAGTCTATGTTCAAGTCTATCTTCACCTTCAGGGTAAACCGCTGTAAGAAATGAAAAGGGACAGAAATCATGAGAATCCATCAGATGAAGGAAATCAATCAATCAATCAATCAATCAATCAATCAATCAATCAATCAATCAATCAATCAATCAATCGTCTACTTTACTGACTGGCGCAGTTGTTGTGATACTCACTTTGAATTCATCAATGTAGGTGAAGAAGAAACAGACAAAGCTGAAGGCAGCAATCCATTCACTGACCGTGCTGACTAGATGAGGGACATAGTCCTACAATGAGAAATAAGTGCTATAAGATTAATGTCTAGATGGAAGACATAGTCCTACAATGAGAGATAAGTGCTATAAGATTAATGTCTAGATGGAAGACATAGTCCTTCAATGGTAGATACATGCTATAAGTTAATGTCTAGATGGAAGACAGTCCTACAATGACAGAGACAGAGATATAGTCATCCTCGGCTAACAACAGCTAATAACAAATACTTTGTCAATATTGAATCATATTGATCATATGTTTTTATTGAGAAGCCTTAAACCCTCATACAGTACCTTATCAGCTGGCTTTAGGATAATTATTTTATCCTCTATAGGGTCGATGAAGAAAGAAGCGATGATCGCTGAATTGACAGTTAAGAAAAACCACACTTAACATGGCAAATCACCATAAAAGCAGCAAATAACTTGTATTTACATGGAATGTATACCCTCTGTGTACTGCTCAGTTTTAACATGTGCAACAATGACTATGTATTTGTATACCTCAACACTGTCTACTCTTACTTTAATTTTGTTATCGTATTCTAAATCAAATAAGATAAATGCAAATAAAATATACACTATACAGTACACATTCGTGTCTAGTTCTAGATCAAGTAATCAACAGCCTAAGAATGCTACCATCATGTTCTGTTTGTTGTGCATTTCAGAGCATTGGGAGCATCCCAACGCATAAAGATGATTTAAGCCTGCACAAAGTTGCATTTTTAACCAATCTGGCCTGTGACATAAAATGAATTTGACACCCCTTGTCTAATGTCTACATCGTACTGTACATTGGGGGGGGAGAAAAAAAAACACATCTGTGAGGAAGTGCACAGTATGTACGTATGGTTTAACTTGGCACACTATGGGAATTATACCAGTCAGAAAATCTGTTATACCACAGAGTTGCATAAAGGAACTGAGTCATCCTATAGCCACAAAAACTGAACTGAGTCATCCTATAGACACGAACACTGAATAAAAACGGTACTCCATCAGCATCATCAGCACTTAAGCCAATATATATATATATAATATATAATATATATATATATATATATATATATACATATATATATATATATATATATATATATATATATATATATATATATATATATATATATATATACATATATATATATATACATATATAAGTTATAATTAGAAATGTTATTACACACACACAAAAATTATATTCTGATTCTAAAATGAAGCCTGATAACCTCTCAACTTGCCATTGAAACACATCACTGTCCAACTTGTGCCCATTGGGTATGAAAGGATACCGGGGAAAAGTGCCACAAAGGCGATGGAGGCAATAGCAGTGCGTACGTGACACACTGCGAGGGACGATCCGCATCCGGGATATGCACAATATGAAATAACAGCCTGGAGAATGGCGTACAACACACCAGAGACGAAGAACACGATGGCACCTGCATCATGAGGTGTGAACCTATAGTTATTGATCTTCATTGTTTCCTGAAATGATACAAAAGAAAAACATGCTTTTTTGTTATTTTTTCTTTAACCCATTAAAGCCGGGAACGCAGATATACGCAGATATACTGTACAAGCTCATAGAGTGCTAAGCTATGAGCTTGTAGATCTGCAATTTTTGAAAGGAAATCATAAACATTTTTGCAAATCTTTGAATATATATATTTTTTACTCAAATCTTTGCTTCTGGGGGTCCCTGGATCAAAACAGATGGGCGTCCGCGGACAAATACATATCATTTTGGGGGTCCTTGACATGAAAAAGGTTTGAAAACCACTGATATTATAGCAAAATAAGTTTAAAAAAATTAAAAACTGTTAGGACTTGAACGGTTAAACTTGTAGAATCCCCAGAAGCAAAGATTTGAGTTAAAAAGTTTGCTTTAAAAATATATATATTCAAAGATTTGAATAGCAGATCGGCAAGCTCATAGCGCAGCACTCGGTGCCACGCTATGAGCTTGTATATCTGCTATTTCTTTATATCCAAAGTATAAAATAATGGTTACACAGATGCGTTCCCGGTTTGAATGGGTTAACAAGCAAATGTATAGATTTTTAAACCTGAATCCTATTCTTCTATTGTGAAGAGGAAAGTCTGACATAATATTTCCCAATGCAGTTTATGTCTTGAGAGCTCACTCTGAAGGGTTCGAAGCACTGTGAAAATGCTGAAAAAGCCAGTGGGCCGTATCGTCGCTGTCGGGCGAAACCTTGTATGTCCAAAACCGTTACTTTTCAGGTCATGGAAAAAGGAACCTGTGTTCCAATGGATCCAATGCAGTATTTCGTCACAAGCTAATGTTAATACTTTTCATTGGTTCAATATTTGCAAAACCCACAGACAGACATAACCACCTTTCACGTTCACTTTCAAACGTTTTCTGAAAAAGCCAAAATAATGGATCTACAAGCTTGTTGCATTGCACGACACCTTTAAAAAAACATAAAAGTTTAAATATGGAGATACAAGGCTTTTTGTCCTACAGCAACGATTTATGTGTGAGGGCCTGGGTTTGAATCTGACCCCAGTCTGTCCCTCCTCTCTCTCTCTCTGTCCTTGCTTTTCAGTCTCTCTACTATCTGTAATAAATGGCAAAAATGCATCTTACATGCTGAAAAAGCCAGCATTATGTGCACTAAATCATGTCATTTTACGTAGCCTGGCAGAGTTCTCCCTGAGCCATTAGAACGTGTTGGCTGTATGACCTAGAGTAGACATTGTGAACAAGCAAATTAAATAATTTGCTCTTATTTCTCAAGTGTGCGTGTATTTCTTCTACTCCGTGAAACATTATGTAATTATAATGTGCGAGAGAACGTACCTGAAATGTAGCAACGATACACATTCCCACACAGGAGACCATTCCAACCCACAAAGCAGCCTTGTTGAGTGAAGGACGCACCGCAGCTGTTTGCTCACTGAGTCTCTGCACGAACTTATATCTGCAATACATCGTGGTCAGTGCTGCGGGAGAGATACCATAACATTAGACCTTTACTGATCACCGTGGGGGAAATTTGAGTGTTGTAACAGCAACAGCAGTAAGCTTAAAACCAGTGGTGGAAAAAGTACTAAAATGTTTTACTTAAGTAAAAGTATCAATACTGCATTGTAGAAAAGTACTCTGTTACAAGTAAAAGTTTGGTGCTCAAAATGTACTTGAGTAAAAGTACAAATGTATTGGTATCAAAATGTACTTAAAGTACCAAAAGTAAAAGTACTGAAATGAAATGTTTGGTGAGAAACACTCGATGACCTCAGGCTACAACACTGATGATATGTCCCAGGTGCATCCATGTGATGTTTTCTTTATACTGAAAGATTTGTCAAACTTGTCAAACTTGTCAAACTTGTCAAACTTGTCAAACTTGTCAAACTTCTTTCCATTTCCTGCTTCTAATAGTTAGGATTGCTTAAATGCTTAAATAATAATGGTGTCCCCTTTAATTGTTCTAGGCGTATTTAGTACAGTACATTTGCACATACAGTATGTTGAATGAACCTGGGTCCATTCAATATTATCCCTAGAGGTTTACTTTTTGTTCCTTTGACTTTTATATTTGCAATATGTTTTTGCTGTTTCTTTTCTTTTCTTTGTTATTTTGTCCGTATTGTTTTTTTGTTTGTTTTGTTTCTTCATCTGTATGACAAGTCTATTAATGTTTTATTTGTAATAGATATTATTCCACAATTTCATCCTATGAATGTACAAATATTCCTGGAGAATGCCACTTCTCAAGCCCCTGGAGGGTTTTTAGGCATTCTCCTTCACATTTTTATTGAATCTTTGTGTATCATTTTTTTAAATTCTCTTGTAAGTGAAAATAAACAAACAAACAAACCATTTAACCCATCCTAACTATTAGGAGCAGTGGATTCCATCTATACAGCAACAGGGGAGCAGTTAGGGCGCGCCCCCACCAAGAGTTGGCTGGCCGCTGATTGCAGAATCTGCCAATGCATTGTCAATGCAAATGCGTGGATTCTTGGAAAAAATCCGCAAGACCAGGAATCCACGCATTTGCATTGACAATGCATTGGCAGATTCTGCAATCAGCGGCCAGCCAACTCTTGGTGGGGGCGCGCCCTTAGGCCATATTCAGACTGACAGGCAATATCCAGCCTAAATTTGATTTCCAAACTGATGTAGGCTGGATTGGCTGGATCCAATTGGATTGGTTTTATGCAGTATGAATAGATTCAGACTGCATAAAACCAATGCGACTCCAATGTGCATAGGCCAAAGATCTGGGGCTGGATTTGGGCTGCCAGTCTGACACTTCAACCAGACTGGGCAGACCGGGATGTGAACCAGTGCCCTTAAATGCAGATATAAAGGAAACGACGCCAAATTAAAACACTGTCACAGGCTAGGGTACTGATGTTCTGCTTTCATTTTTAGTTTTATTATAAAAGGGAAGTTAGTTATTCCAACCTTGAGTAAGCTAAGAGTAAACTTTTTTAGGGTTGTGTCAGAGCAACATATAAATTGTTTGTTCTCAAAGTGGGGTCCGGGGACCTCAAGGGGGTCCCCAGCTAAATTTGAATGTATATATATTTTTAAGCAAACATTTGTAACTCAAATCTTTGCTTCTGGGGATCCCTGCAACTAAATATTTGAGATGGGGGTCCGCGGCCAAATATATATCGTTATGGGGGTCCTTTACATGAAAATGTTTGAGAACCACTGATAGCCTATAAACATTCGGGGCCGCCCAAAATATGGTTAGTTTTCTGTTAGTGAGTGAAGTGAACATACCTGCAAATGCAGTGATGACTGACATCAAACCAAAAATGCAGCTCTCTGGGGGATTGACACCTGAATCACTACAAAAGAACAATCTTAAATTAAAATCAGTTCATGGGTGATAACGTAAATAGTTACACCAAGTCACAAGTGGTTCATTCTGATTTTCACATTTTGCTTGCTTGACTTCAGCACACATTGATAGTTTGTTATTCTGGGATGTGTTGGTTATAGGACCTGTCACTGTGACCTTAGCAAGGGGAGTCTCATTTTTGATCCTTTGACACTCTTACATTGAGGATTTCATACTTTCATACTTCATACTTTCATGCTTTTTTCTTTCTTTCATACTTTTTTAAAACATATATATTTTATTGTTATTGAGCCTATTCATGATTGTTTCTGAAGTAGTCTGTCAAAACATAATCTCAAAAACAAATCACACAAAATGTAGCACACTTCATCCAACCGATCTGGGCATACTCATTTAGATTTCCTAATCTAAAATAGAACCACTCCCACTCCAATGCATACATGCATAATATGGGACTTATGGATTATGGCACAATGGGCCAAAATTATGAAATGTAAGTAAAAATGCAAACATCACATTATATATGGGAGCCCTAAAATGCCACACACACACACACGCACGCACGCACGCACACACACACACACACACACACACACACACACACACACACACACACACACATATATATATATATATATATATATATATATATATATATATATATATATATATATATATATATATATATATATATATATATTCAATGTTATTCATGTCACCTATTAATAGTATAGTATATCTAATTGTAAAATATATAGTATACTGTAGTATAATATACGCATATACGGTACTGTATATCTAAGAAAAATGTGAGTGTGAGTAGCAGAGATAAAGCCATTTAAGGACAAGCTGTCTGTCAGTTGGATGTCAGCCAAACACCTGGTAAAACGAAACTTAACTTATTATTTTTCCTGTTGATCTGCACTGATTTATAGGAATGCATCCACAATAAACTACCGCAGTAGCCTATAAGGTGGTTATATATATTTCACTTTAATTGTTTTCAGTTTGAAACACGTGTAACTAATGTAAAGCATATAATACGGGTTCCAAATGTGTGTGTCCGACAAACACACACACACACACACACACACACACATAAAATGATAATAAACAATGAACTTACCTGATATATGGAAACAGCACATCGACATGGCCTTCAAAAACTGCAATGATGTATGGAATAATGAAGGTGCTTGATGACCAGACCACCAGGAAGGCAGGTAGAAAACACGTTCCCTGTCTGAACCACCACATCTCCACAATAACTGTGACAATTGAACTTAACGCACTCTATAACTGACAGGATCAAGTTGATCTAAGCTGTCCAGGTCTAAGTGATCTGATCCATAGATCCGCATCAATGTAAGTTTGAAACATTAGTCTAGATCACGTGGCTTTATTGCTGCCGCCTCTTCCTCATTATTGTAAAACTCTCTCCATATAAAGACAATCTATGCAAATTAAAATGACGTAGGAGGATTGTCTAGCTGTCATTTCATCACGGATCTTGTCTTCCTTTCTTTCTTTCTTTCTTTCTTTCTTTCTTTCTTTCTTTCTTTCTTTCTTTCTTTCTTTCTTTCTTTCTTTCTGTCCACCTGCTCCAAAGGTCTGCATATAAATACTTGCCTCTTGTCTTCTAGTTAGTTACTTTGTAACTAGCCATAGATCACACGACGTGGTCGTCTGTCACGACCGTCATGGATAAACTTCAACATAGTGTTTGCACTTTCTCCATTTTTGGTCCGTACATCTACATAAACGTTCAGATTTCAATATAAAGAGCTTGTAACAAATGTTGCAATTATGTACGGGTCCTCAAAAGTAAGCGTATCTTCTGTATTGTTCAATACAAATAATTTTAATCCGATTGGTGGCCATTTTCTCATAGAGTTGTAATGTATCAGAGTGCAATACACCTCCCAACCGATAGGGTCGCGTAGTTGAAAAGCGAAAATACGGAGAAAATGGCCACCAATCGGAATAAAATGCTTTTTATTGAACAATACGGAAGAGACGGGTACTTCTGAGGGCCCGTACAGTATTGTAACATCCGTGGCCATGAGATAAGTTACTTTATATTTGAAATCTGAACGTTTGTTTAGATGTACGGGTCAAAAAGGGAGAAAATACAAACACTATGTTGAAGTTTGGCTATAACTACAGAGCGTTAGTGAGAACTTTCTCTCTAACTAACGCTCCACTGGACCAGGGCTATGACTCAGTGCGTGTGCATGTGTTATTATGCACACATACAATAAGCACATTTAGTTCATGTGATTGTCAACTAAAGGATTCCTTAACATAACCAGAATTCACTCTCTGTACCCCTGTTTCATAGTCTATTAAAATTATATTATCCTACAGTCGATAGTTATAATAATAATAATAATTATTATTATTTATCCCGTATATAATACTAATACTAATACTAATAATAATACTAATACTAATACTACTAATAATAATACTAATAATAATGATAATGATAATAATAATAATAATAATAATAATGATAATGATAATGATAATGATAATGATAATGATAATGATAATGATAATAATAATAATAATAATAATAATAATAATAATAATAAGGGTAATAATAATAATGATAATAATAATATCAATAAATGTAATAATAATAATAGTAATAATAATAATAATCATCATCATCATCATCAACAACAACCACACCAAACCTAATCTGAGTTCCCAGAAGTTTTTCGCCTCGCCAAACCTTACTGTACAATGAATTCTCCTCGCCTGCAGAGGGCGGTGAAGAGCTGCTACAGAGACAGGAGGAGGAGGAGGAGGAGGAGGAGGAGGAGCGGAAGGGACGAAGGAGGAAGTGTAGTTGTTTGTGTCATGTGTGATGTGTGTCACAGTGTGTGACTGGCTAGTGTGTGTGTCAGCTGACATGACCAAACAACACAACGATCAGACATGGTGGTGACTATACTGCAGCCATATATACATGTCCTCGATCACTACTATTTATGCTTTTATGAATGAATGCGTTACTATGCTGTGGGCAGGAGGAGATCATCAGGCATCATGGTGATCATCAGCTCCCTGCTCAAGCTGCTGCAGAGACAGACCTACACCTGCCTGTCTCACCGCTATGGGCTCTACCTCTGCTTCGGAGGACTGGTGCTCATGATCGTGTCAGCCTTCCAGTTCGGAGAGGTAATATAAAACCACTCATTGAGTGAGTGGTTGCATTGTTTTCTGTTTGTACACTATCCCAGTGTTATAAAGGGTCTATATATGTACTGTCCATTCGGGCCCCTTTAATGTGGGTCACAGTGGTGGGAACAAGTACTCAATACTCAATACTGCAATGTAGAAATACAGCTGTTACAAGTAAAAGTCTGGAATTCAAAATTGACTTGAGTAAAAGTACAAAAGTATTGGTATCAAAATGTACTTGAAGTACCCATTTCAACTTTTCAAATGTTTAAAACTCTTTTGAAAATAGCAGATCTACAAGCTTGCAATGCGTCACATTGTGAGCTTGTAGATCGGCTATTTTCAAATGGCCGAAATGCATATAAGGCTGAAGTGGGTAATGTATGTTTTGTAATAACAATCCAAATCTACAAAGTAACTAGTAACTAAACTTTTCTAATAATTGTAGTGGAGTAAAAGTACAATATTTGCCTCTGAGATGTAGTGGAGTAAAAGTATTGAAAATTGGAAATACTCCAGTAAAGTAAAACAAAATACCTCAACATTTTACTTAAGTACAGTACTTGAGTAAATGTACATTACTTAGTTACTTTACGCCACTGGTGTAGTGTCAGTTTAAAGAGACCAACTTCTGACAGGATTTCTGGTGACTCAGAGAGTGTACAAAATTGAACCAAATGGACCCACAACAAGCACAAGGGTCCATTTGGTTCCATTACTACACTGTAGGCCTATACTACACTGTCTGTAAACATCCTTATCCTTTGGTGTTAAAGTAGCCGCAAGCAACTCTTAGATGCTATTTATAATATTCTGGAATATAGAGTTGCAATACTAACCCTTGACAGCCCATACATCCAAACAGAAAAGTCCTATCTGATTACTTAGGAAAATAATCACCTGCATCTCATAACATGTCTATGGTGGATTTTTATTAAACAAACTTTGCGGATACAAAGAGGATAATTCAAGCTTTCCGTACAGTTGCAATGTTGGAGAGTTTAACGTTGTTTAATACAATCAGATAGGACTTTACTGTTTGGATGTATGGGCTGTCAAGGGTTGGTTGGTAATTGCAACTCTAGATTCCAGATATTAAAAATAGGATGGAAGAGTAGCTTGTGGCTGGTTTTAAAGCTGTAATCCCTAATAGTTTCATGTCATACCCAGGATTCAAACCCTTCCTGACAGACACTCTCCCACTCTTCCAAGGAGGGAATCCTAGCTTGCTTAGCGGAGTTTACAAGGGTCTATATAGGGTCCATAGGGGCCCCCAGGGTGAGGGGTCCATTTGGTTGCATTTGTACACTCACACTTACAAGGGTCTTCTAGGGTCCATTATGGGCCCCTAAGAATGTGGTTCCATTTACACTATGTCTGTAGCAGACAGCCAAAGTAAAGCGCACAACACAATTAGTGGGCATCTGGACAACTTGGTTGCTAATTAGGATTTGCATGCTGAGTTTTCAACACACAACCAGTAACCCCCCCCCCCTGCAGGTATTAGCAGATTATTATGGCTGGCATTAGTAGTTAGTTGACATAAGAACTAGTTGTCCTGCATACACACTGTGTACACACACAGTTGACCAGACAACGCAACAAAACATGGATGAAGTCTCCTCCCAGAAGCACTCAGTCGCTTCTGATTCAAAGCACTATTTCTTTCTGTTCTCGTTTTATTTTTGATAAAATATCAATGCTGCTTTTGTATTATTGTTTTAATTGTGTTTTGGTTTGTCTTTTTAAGGAGGGGGAGCTCCCCAATTTTCATGCAACTGGAGCACGCCATTGTTTATTTTTTTAAACCCCACACACAACACACTTTTTTGTTCTCGTTCTAGAAAAAGCTAGGGCTGTCAACTTTCCTCAGAAATGATATCCAAATATTCGTCTTAAAAATTGGCAGATATTCGAATATATTTGAATATATATATATATATTTTTTTTTTGTTGTTGACAGAAACGATACAAAAAACAATGTATCGAGTGCTCGGATCCAATAAAACATATCTTTTGTTTGTTTTTATAACTTGATACATTGTTTTCTGTATTGTCCCTGTCAAATAAACATACAAAAAAAAAATATATATATATTATTATTATTATATTATATATATTATATATTATTATTATATTCAAATATACATATTTTCCCCATATTCAAGGAATATTCGATATTCGAATATTAATTCACCAGCCCTAGCGCGCGCACACACACACACACTAAAAAATGAACGCCCTACTTGATCATACTACAGCGTCACACAAACGTATCAAAAGTAGCAGATCTACAAGCTCAAAACGCGTCGTGAAGCGACGCGTTTTGAGCTTGTCGATCTGCTACTTTTGCTGTTTTTGAATTTGAATCCTGAAAAGTAACATATGAGGTTTCCACCCGACAGAGACGATATCTATCTAAAATTAGACTTTCCCGGTTTAAATGGATTAATTCTTTGTGTAACCAGGGAGACAGTACAGTATTATATCAAATCATATTATTCATGTTATTTTTGCTCAGCAAGGCCAAGGAGCAGATCCTATCTGGATCACAACAACAGAGACCTGGTCTCCTACCAGAAGCAGGCCGGGGTCCTCAAACCTTTTTTTAAATACCAGGACATACCTTGATTTAGAGTGCCGTTTCAAACTTGAAATAAAGCATGTTTAAAAAATAAAGCATACATTTGAAGCCTTGAATAGGAATATTTGTTAGAAAATGCATTTACAATGCTGTGATTCCTGCTGATGTTGTCTCATCAACGTAGTTTGAATCAAAACTATTCTTCTTGTACACATTCTTGTACGCAAATAGAAGCATGCCATTTAGCCTACATCTGTTGCCAGAACCTTAATAAAAAAATAAACATCAACAATAACAGAAGATGCATTTGCAGACTATGCTTTTTAAAAACAAATAAAACACTCTTAACCCCTTAAGACCGGGAAAGCATCTGTGTCATTTTAGATTTCTTTGGCTGTGAAAAAATAGCAGATATACAAGCTCGTAGCGCGGCACGAAGTGTCGTGCTACGAGCTTGTATATCTGCAATTTTTTTAGCTTATAGATGTATAATCTATAGATTATAGACATACTTTTTCTCAGAAAACTGTTTTTTGTAGGCTTTTGTACGTCTTAAAAACAAATAAAATGGGAAGAATACATTTATATATTTTTGGACTTGACGATTAATATATAACCTCTTTGCACAGGTGCTGGTGGAGTGGAGCCGCGATCAGTATCACGTGTTATTTGACTCCTACAGAGACAATGTTGGTGGAAAATCATTCCAAAGCAGGTAAGAGAGAGATAGACAAGACCACTCTGTGGTATTAAAGAGTTCTCTTAGCCACTTAAACCCTATACTCTGTTCACCGGTGTCCCCCACGGCTCTGCACTTGGGCCCCCTCATCTTTTCCCCTCTACACCAAATCTCCTCCCTGAAAATAGTCGTTCTACAAAATGCGTTGTGAGTTAGATTTGGTTATTTTCGCTGAATGCTCGCCTATTATGACCGTGAACGCAATTTGTGTAACCACTTAGACCATTATTTTATACTTTTGGCTCTTCAAAAATAGATATACAAGCTCATAGCGCGGCACAGAGCGCTATGAGCTTGTAGATCTGCAATTTTTTTTTAAATCGTGCAAATCTTTGAATATATATAAATTTTTCCAAGCACTTTTTTTTACTCAAATCTTTGCTTCTGGGGGTCCCTGGAACAAAATATTTTGAGATGGGGGGGGGGGGGGGGGGGGATCCGTGGCCAAATACATATCATTTTGGGGGTCCTTGACATGAAAAAAGTTTGAGCACCACTGATAGTATAGCAACTTTTAGAAGACATTTGTTGTGGGTTGACAGCACATTATAGGAGTGGTGTAGGAGAGTTGGTGTAGACAGAAAAAACAAAAAAAAGCGGTCCAAGTACTGAGCCAGCTCAGTACTTGGACCAATTCAAGAGGGTTTGAGTGGTTAGAGTTGAAGAGTAATATTGTGTTTTCTTGTAGGCTGTGCCTGCCCATGCCTATAGATGTGGTGTACACGTGGGTGAACGGCACGGACACGGCTCTGCTGAAGGAACTGAAGGACGTCCGACAGCGGTTGGAGGACGACCAGAGAGCCCTGAGGTACTCCTGTGACAGCCACAGCCCCACCCATTGTTATCCAGATTTAGTGAATATGTGCAAAATGTTCTTATCAATAGGAAAAACCTTCATTTGACTTAAGTTTCTATTTAACGTTTAACATACAGGCAAACAATTAAAAAAATAACACAAATGTCTTTGATCGACACAATACAAACGATACATCAATTTTATTTACATTATTTTATTTACCACTTTGCCATTTTCAAATTGTAAAAAAATTCTACAAGCTCACAACACATGATAGGTTGTGTGCTTGTAGATCGGCTATTTTACTTACTGCAGCTACAGTAACCGCTCTTTTCATAATCACTTTTTATTTTTTTGATAATTCCCCTGATAATTCTGTTAATTAATGGGGATAATATGTAGAACATGACATGCTGAATGACACCACTTGGTGTCATTCAGGGTGCTAGGTTAGGGTATGATGATGACTATGATCATCATAAGGAAGAATATAGGCCTGGACCGCTGGCGTAGCGATCCAGGCACCTAGGCTCAGTGTAGCCTAGTTCGAGTCCGGCCTTTGCTGCATGTCACTCCCCATCTCTCTCTCCCTGTTTCGTGTCAGCCTACTGTCCTGTCAATAAAGGCATGAAAGACCAAAAATAAATCTAAACAAAAAAAAAAAGAATATAACCTGCACATTCATAGAGTAGAATGTTGCCGTTTCGAGGATCTTCGTTGAGTTTGATCTGACAAAGAGCTGTGGCTTGAAGTTATTTTACCACTTAAAACCAAAATACCTTCCTTCCTTCCACAACACGTTCACAGTGCATTGTCTTTTTATCAAAGTGCGAGAAATGACTGCAAAGATCAAATAAAAGTCTAAGGTGCACGGCTCAATAATGAAAGTGAGGAAATAGCCAGCACACAATGAATGTCCTTTTCACTTGGTTTTATAAAACCATGTGAAAAGGACTTTCATTGTGTGCTGGCTATTTCCTCACTTATTTGTCAAAGTGTCCCTGGGACACTTTGACACTAATGACACCCCACTGCATGCAAAATTGTCACTTTTCAGCTACAGTCACCTTTTTGAACCCAAATAGGGCAATTGTGTGACACCTGACCCGAAAGAAAACAACATGTTGTCACCTTTTTCACCTCGGGGCTGTTTGCATGCAACTAGTTTTAGGATGGATAAATGCAGAGGACACATTTCTTCATGTATGTGCTTAATGTGTAATGACAAATACACCTCCATTGACACGCCCAGCATTGGGATACTAGGGTTCTTATTAATAATGCGTATGTTTATGTACGGTATCTGTTGTTGTGCTTCACTGTTTGTTCATGTAAATGGACAGTATTAACAAGCTTCAGTGGGTAGTCCCTCTGTCTGTTGTCTCTCGTAGCCAGACGATTAGAGATCTCTGTCTACAGATACAGTACGTCTGGTGACATCTAAATTCAATGAATGGGATAAAACTATAGGTGGGAACAATACGAGGAGATAAAAAAAATAACGGCATTGCAGAACCAATGCAAAAACTGGAGGGAGGTTTTTCATATTGGGATGGTATCAGGGTTGGTTTTCAAAGCAGCGGTTGTAAGTTTGTTAGCAGCCATTCCTCCTGTTGTTGTACATATTGAATTGAGATGTCACCACCACCAGATAGACGACATCAGTAAATGGAGATCGCTGATTGCCTGAGTACACTGACCAATAGCAAATAGAGTGAAAATTGATTGGCTGGTTCAGACATCGCCCCAGATCAAGTAATTAAATACTGTGGGTGGGTGTCAGAGTTCAAAGGTTGGCCCAATGTAAGAGGAAGTTTAGCTTTAATTTATGAACTCAGTGTTCAGTGTTTTCACTGGGATGAATGATTTGACTTTTGATCCGTATTGATAATTATGCATTTTGTGTGTCCCTAATTTATTTTATTATTTTGCTTACAAGTTAATTGTTCTCAAATAGAAACTCAAATTCATTAGAACATATTTGACAACATGGGTCAAACATGGGTAATGGGTGGTCTAGGATTCTCCAAAATCAGGATCAACATTGGACCCCATAATTTGGCATCGGTCGGGCTTGAATGAAAACACGTCATTTGTAAAAAAAAATGATAAAAAAAAAATAATTGAGCAACACAGTTATTGTTTAATGATGATCGTTTGTACGTTATCTTCTTAAATTAAATCATATTTCTGTCTTGTTACCAATAGGGAGCGCTTGGGGAAGAATGCAAGCGATACAACTGAAGTGCCAAAAGACAGGTGAGTGGAAAAACCACAGAAGATGATTACATTGAAGAACAGATTGCAGATTGTTTTGTTCATGAAACTACATGGAACCAGTGGTGGAAAGTAACTGAGTACATTTACTCAAGTACTGTACTTTTATGTTATTTAATTAATTAACTTTGTTATCATTTATTCTTCTATTCCACTACATCTCAGAGCCAAATATTGTACTTTTACTCATCATCATCAATCATAAGAAATGAAACCCACTGAGCATTTTTCGGGCTATTAGACGTCTAAAATACGTTTAAGGGCTAGGCTAAAACCGGGTTATAACTGGTCTAACAGTGAACGTTTTTTAGACGTCTAGGCTTAGCCTAGACGTTGATTAGCTGTTTTTTAAGCGTCTATTTATAGACCGTCTATATTATAGCCATTGAAATGACGTCTATGACTATGGCTCACTGGGAAGCTAATAGAAAACTGTAGGCTTTCTATTCCTGGAAAGTTAGCAAGCTATAATATGGAAGTTGCCTTTCATGTAAAAGTCTAGAGTCTAGAGGCCACAATAGCATGTAGATAAGATCAGACTAGATAAGATGTCACTTGATGGTGGTAGATAGTTAGTGTCATTGTGTGAACCTGCACCACTATTTCCTATTTGCCTTTAGTCACAACTGCCATTGTCAGTTTCAACCACAGACGCAAAGGAAGCCCCATGCAGGAGGTGTGAACTTGACAAAGTATTGATTGGGCTGCAACATTTAATTTAACTAATTGATTTAACAGATTATAAAAAAATATGTAAATGCATGCTTTTCAATTATTCAATTCATCTGAAAATGTATCGATAGGATTATACTCGCAAAGAACATAACCGATAGTTGCAGCCAGGCCTGGGATTTTGCCATTTTAGGGGCAAGGCCACTTGGGCTTTGGTATTGTCAATTTTTTTAGGGCACAAAGGCCAAATGCCAGGGCCAACAACAATTAATTGAATTTAAGAGTTAAGGATGATTTTAAATGTAATATGTAGACTATCTGCTGTGAAAAAAAAACAAACATGGTATTTACAATCTAATCCATGCTCAGCCCTGCACCAATCAAAGTCACTGGATTGGTTTATAGATGGGGACTCAGGGGAGTTAAGAATTCAGAATCTCAACAAAAGACACCGGTGTCTACATGACAAGAAAGAGACACTGGTGTCTACATGACAAGAAAGAGACACTGGTGTCTACATGACAAGAAAGAGACACTGGTGTCTACATGACAAGAAAGAGACACCGGTGTCTACATGACAAGAAAGAGACACCGGTGTCTACATGACAAGAAAGAGATACTGGTGTCTACATATTGACAAGAAAGTGACAGAGGAGAAAGTGGTACAGTCAGCTGGGGCATTAAGGCCACTGTGGCCTCAGGGCATGCCATTTGTTTGAGGGGCACAAGGCCAAACTGAGAGGCAACGACGGCCATGGCCTTTGTGGCCTCCCTGAAATTACTGCCCTGGTTGCAGCCCTAACTGACTCTTTTCTTTCTTTGAATCATTATTTTCTTCCCTGTGCGGCCTTCTGCAGCGTGAAGCCGGAATGCCTGCTTTCCCACTGCATCATAGCGCCCATGCTAGCTCTGGACCCAGCGCTGCCAGCCAACGTCACACTGAAGGATCTGCCGTCTCTCTCTCCGCTGTTCTCCACCGCCAAGGAGCTGATGCTGCTCACCAAACCCTTCCAGCACTCCACCACCGTCTCTGTCGTCATCTTTCACGCTCAGGCGGATGGTAAGCTGTCCACCCCACCCACACACACAATGTTCTCGTCTTAGGCCCGTTCGGATTTTGAATATTAGTTGTAGGTTTAACCCAGAGACCTGAAGCCGATTCTACAAATGTCTTCTAAATCCCAACAGTATTCTGAAAAAACGTATGTTTCTATATCAGTGGTGCTCAGACCTTTTCATGTCAAGGACCCCCAAAATTATATGTATTTGACCGCGGACCCCCATCTCAAAATATTGTGTTCAGGGATTTTAGTTAAAAATGTTCGTGTTAAAACAATATATTTTCAAAGATTTGCACACATTGTCAAGATTTTTCAAAAATGGCAGATCTACAAGTTCATAGCGCGGCACTTGGTGCCGTGCTATGAGCTTGTATATCTGCTATTTTTGAATAGACAAAGTGTAAAATAATGCTTTTTAGCTCAAATCTAAAAGTGACACAGATGCGTCCCAGGTCTTAATGGGTTAATGCCTTGCGTAAGGGGCTGTGTCCACCATAGTAGAGTTCTCAAATTCCACCCGAACCCGTCCCGGCCCGACGTTTTCGGGCCGAGCCGGGCCTCAAAAGTATGCTAATTAGTCGGGCCGAGCCTCCATTTATATATTTTTTAAATTCTGTTCTGTCTGAATGTGTATTTATCTATTATGAACATGGCGCTGACTGACTGGCGTTAACTTGCACTGTGCTGGTCACGCTCAGGGCTCAGGCAGCAGAGTGAGAGAGAGTAAAAAAACGTGTTACGAGCGTTCCGGTGGTAACCAGAACGCTTGCCCCAAAACACACTCGCCCCCATTCATTTCACGGATAGAGGCCGCCGGATTAGACCTGGGGCGAGTGTGTTTTGGGACGAGCGTTTCTTGTATTCCATTCCAGCCACCATGACATGTGCCATCATGTGATGTCATTCACGGCTTGTTTACAAGTCGAATTTGGGGAAACAAAATAATTGAGCTCAAAAACATAATAAGAGGATACAAGAGATATCTGTGCAACAGATGCAAAGTGTGCATATTTAAGCAAGAATTTTAAAATGTGCTATGTCGTGGCACTGTATTTTAATGACGTGACGCGCACGTCGCTTAACACCTACAACAGGTCGTACTGTATCCAGTATTTTCCACACACACTAGTGATGAGCGGGCCGACCTGTAACCCGCAGGTCCCGCGGGTCAACCCGCGGCGCGGGTGGTCGAGTCAGGATTTCAGAGGCAATTATGCGGGCTGCGGGTGAGCGGGTCAGCTCACTATTTTGAACAACATGCTTGTTTATTTAGCCGATGACAATGTTGTGCTACTGTAGACATTTAAAGCGACTTTGGGTACTTAAAAGAGCGCTATATAAATCTGAGCTATTATGAATGTGATTATCTTTTTTTTCCCACCGCGGGTCGCGGGGCGGGTCGCGGGGCGGGTTGAGCCATAGATTTATATATGGGTTCGCGGGGCAAGTTGAGGCGGGTTGGGTTCCGTGGCGCGGCGCGGCGGGGCGGGTCATGAAACGTTGAACGTTTATAAAGTAAATAGCCGACTCTCACGTGTAATGAAGAGAATAAGAAATTTGTTTACAGTTTAACCTCACGATTCCTAATAAAACTTGGAATGGATATTATTGTTACGTCCCCGTCTAGGGGAAAAAGAGATGCAACATAAAGTGGGAGTGAAACCCGTTTTTATTTAGAACTTAATATATATTTACACAAACTTAAATAGACTTTAACGCGTGTGTGCGGGCAGGGGTGATGGCCTCCATAAGATAAATCGTAAGCATGATACGTTTAACATTTCAAATCCGTTTCAATATGCAAATAACTCGACCTGTATTGTTAGAAGGATGCATTCCATATAATTTAAGTGCTGCATTCATCGATAGGTATGTGCAGAAACCGGTTTATTTGTTTCATGGTAAAGCAAAGCAGAACATGACGCAAACATGCACATGCAACGGCCACGTGCCATGTGAATGGCAACGACGTGCCATATAGCACGTTAAGTTACATTTCTTTGATAAGACTTTCAGAGGAGATAATAAAGGATTTAACTTCATTTAAATCAGCACAGTGTAAGCACACATTCAGACCAGAAAAATGCTTAATTTTTCTTTATTTTTTTATCATATATTTTTTTCCCCTCTGTTTTTTCCGGGCTTTCGGGCCTAACATGATGGTAATAGTCGGGTTCGGGCCGAGCCTCGGGCCGGCACAGTGGGGCCCAGTTAGGGACGAGCCTTAATTTTCAGGCCCGTTGAGAACTCTACACCATAGATACTGTATTATCTATGGTGGCAGCCGCCATATTAGCTCAAGTCGTGCCTCCTAATGCTTGTACACCCCATGTATGTGTATCCACTATGAAAATCATCATAACTCACTGAATTGCTCAACTGATTTTACATGTGTGTTTTCTTTTTCAAATGTCAGACATGTAGTTATGTTATGATACAGGATACTTGGTTAATGGGTTGGGTTTTCATACCAAAACACCATATTTTAACATTAACAGTAGTGGAGAAAAAAGCTTTAGTCTCAGGTACAGCTCAGGCATATTTCTTGCAGTGGAGTTATGGCAAGCTGACCCTGCTAATATGGTGGCGATATTGACCTAACGTCAACATGAATCCTTTATCTCTCGGTCAAAGATTTTGATGACTTGTTAATTAACGTTACTTCTTTTTTCTTTTTCAGCTGACAAGGCATATAAAGATGTGTCAAGAGAAGATCTGAAACGTTCTGTCTCCCGATGTTACTTGGTGAGTTATTATAGCTGTCACTTATTTCAGCTGACTACATATATGTAAGATATGTGCTCCAATGCTATGAACACAGCCCTCATACAGACGTGTTCGTAGGTCTACATGGTAATTCTCACAGGGCTTGTTCTGATCTCAAATCTTTGCTTCTGGGGATTCTACAAATGTTTTCTAAATCCTAACAGTTTTTTGAAAAAAATCATGTTGCTATAATCCGTGGTTCTCAGACCCTTTCATGTCGAGGCCCCCCAAAATTATATGTATTTGGCCGCCGACCCCATCTCAAAATATTTAGTTCCAGGGACCCCCCAGAAGCAAAAATATTTGAGTTACAAAAATTATATAATTCAAAGATTTGCACACATTTTCAAGATTTTTCAAAAATAGCTCATAGCACGGCACTCGGTGTCGCGCTATGAGCTTGTATATCTGCTATTTTTGAATAGCTAAACTATAAAATAATGGTTAAAGTTGTTACACAGATGTGTTAAAATAACTTTCGGGACGGCCATACGGTTGAGCTGAGCAGGTAGCGATGCTGGGAATCAGAAATTCTCCGGTTCGGCCCCCCGGCCCCCGGTCTATGTGTCGAAGTGTCCCTGAGCAAGACAGAGAGCCATACAATAAAGCAGAAGTCAAAGCCTGAAAATGATCTCTAAAAACAGGGGAGTTGGATTTTTTGGATGTTAAAGGGATTCTAGGTAACTTTAAGCCTAAATGTTCATCATGATGCTGGGGTGTTTTCCTGCATTGAAACACAGTCCTCTTTCTGAAATCCGTATTTTCCCTACTATTTATGTTTTGACATCCGGATATCCGTGACGTAAATGAAACGTACGCATGTGCGCGTCCGTGTCCATGTGGCGAGTTCGAGTGAAACCGAGTGCAGCCGACAAAAAATGGAACGGCAGCCATTGTTTTCTCTGCAGTGTTTTTACTTTTGGTTTTAAAACTTTAAAACGCTCTTAAAGGTATCATGACATTCACTTTTACACCACATTCAAAGTCTTTGTCCTGGTCCTTCAAAAGTGTACAAAAAGTTTTAAGTGAAAATTCCATTCCAGTGATCCATGGCAGGTGTTTTTCTCTCACATTTCTAAAGCCTTTTCAACTGCAATGAAAAAAGAAATCTTTGCCTGCGGGTGTCGCTGGTGAGGGATTTTGCCTGTCAATCATCGCCTCTGCTCCGCCCCCCCCAAAGGAAAGGATAGGGGAGGGGAGGGGCGAGGAGGAGAGTGGGCGGGATTAATCGACTGTGACCTCACTGTCGAAGGGCCAAGCTCAGATTACTTTTCAGCCTAATTATTCCGAAAACCCCAGACCACAGAAAATCCACTGAATGTTCTAAGTTCAGGTTTTTTGGGTGTAATTGAGGTCATAAAACCCCAAATAAAACATTGAAAATAAAAAAAGTGAAAATGAATGTCATGATACCTTTAAACTTATTTTTTGAGGCACGGAATTCTTTTAAGATAGCGTTTGGATAGAATGTAGTTGTTTAACCTCATATATGTGGTCAATTAATCATGACAGAGCCTATTTAAAAATAAAAATTCAGAGAACCGGCAGGGGCGGGCAGTATCCGAATAAAGCAACCTATTTTCGGCATGGCACGTTCAGAAGTCCCCCCCTGCGTCACCCCCTGGTGGTCGGGGAAACGAACTGCTGATGAGGAGGAGGGGGGGGGAGTGGAGGGTGTTCGACAGTTTTTTTTATTTTTTTGATCTCTGAAGTTGCCTAGAATCCCTTTAACCTACACTGACATCATGCTGTTGTTTGTTGAAGACCACAGACAAAGACTCGCCAGGCCTGGTGCGGATGCAGACGCTGGCCTATCTGAGTGGCTTCCCAGCGTCCTTCAAGGAGACGGAGCAGCTCCGAGTCAAACTGCCCTCGCCCATCACCAGCAGGATCAAACAGGTGAGGTGTTCTCCACATCATTGCTTCTCAAAGTGGGGTCCGGGGGGACCCCCAGGGGTTCCAGGGGGTCCCCAGCAAAAATGTGTTAATATAGCATCACAATAATTTTTAAGCACTTTAACCTTTTATACTTTTGGCTATTCAAAAATAGCAGATCTACAAGCTCATAGCGCGGCACCGAGTGCCGCGCTATGAGCTTGTAGATCTGCTATTTTTGAAAAATCGTGAAAATGTGTGCAAACCTTTTGAATATACTATTTTTTTTAAGCGAACATTTGTAACTCAAATCTTTGCTTCTGGGGGGGTCCCTGGAACAAAAATATTTTGAGATGGAGGTCCGTGGCCAAATACATATCATTTTGGGGGTCCTTGACATGAAAAAGTTTGAGAACCACTGCTACACATCACACTGTTTTTTTTCTTTCTCAATTGACCAATCATTTCAAACATTAACACGGCATGCACGCATTCTTCTGGTTGCACGGCAGCTTTTCCCAACAGATTGCCAAACCCGATGTTTTGAGGAGCAAGCTCGTTTCGGGTTCACTCGACGTCCTGTGCTATGAGGCTTGTGAGGCGTTCCGTGTTAAATCTGCTGTTTTGTTTTATGTTTGAATATGGCTATTGAATATGAAGGGTTAAACCTTTGGGAATCGCTGACAAAGGCCAGCAGGCCGAAATGCATTCATTTCATGACTGCTTCTGCGGCACATTAAAAAGCTTGAGTGTGGATTGTTCTTTTAGTGGGTTTTGGCAACACTGTTGGGTGTAACGGTAGGAAACAGTAGTCTGACAATCTGCCCGCATGTAAACAAAAGAGACAATGAAGGAACAGTGTGATTAATTAATTCCACATAATGTACTATTAACACATTGAGTGCCAGAGGTTTTTTTAAACAGGGTAGGCTACAGCCAGTGGCAGCGTTTTTTTTTACCGTTTATTGGCAATCTTTTTAGAGCTGCAGAAGCCACAACGAGGACCCGGATGTAAACAAAAGGTGTCTGGGCATGGCCAAGGGTCCCGTCTAACGAATGGAACAATAGCATTTCTACCGCGATCCGCCATTGCAGAGAGACGTGCGTCGAAAATGACTGGTTTTGACCAAAACAATATATATATGGAGATATGGATCTTTTTCTCAAGATCCCATCATTGGGGCGGATGCACGTCCGTTTTTTTTTGGGATGAGGTCACATCGGTCCATTCCCTTTTTAAAGGGTCCTAGGATCATTCCTAAGTTGCGTCAGAGCGCCCTCTTGTGGAAAAATAATAGTTTTTTGGGGGGGGGTTTTAAACATATGGTGTTTATTACATGAAAGAAGAGGGCTAAAATGTAAATACCTCTCCTCTGGTGCAAGGGAAAATAGATTCAATTCTTCAGTAGATGAGGTTTTTTAATTCCAGGTCACTTACCAAACACCAGGGGGCAGAGTTGCACACCCATTGAATGCCTTTGTTAATGTGTCCTTAGTTTACAGAGAGCCAAGCAGAAATCAACAATTGCACATTTTTTAAAGACATCAAATATTCTTACCTAACCACTTCATGAAAAAGTTAAGTTAATCCTTTTGCCACAAGATGGCATCGTTAGAGTATCCTACCATGGCACTGTTATGGATACAGCATTATTACAGAGGGATATGTGTCTTTTGATCAGATAAGTATGTCTTTTCATACATCAAAGAAATCATAGATGGATAGATTAGATTATTTATAAACCATTAGGGAATTATTTAACAGCCATCAGCAACACAAAACAGAAATCAGTGTTTCTCAAACATTTTCATATCAAGGACCCCCACATTGATACATATTAAGACGCGTACCACCATTTGGAAAGATTTGGTGTCAGGGACCCCCATAAGAGAAGATCTTACGTTTTATTTCTTCTGTTTTAAACTGTTAGACCGGAGGCCAAAGGGCCCCACGTTTGGCCCCTTTCGGCAGCCAGGCGGCTTTGTCTGTCTAATAATTTTCTCTCATCAGAACTCTGGCCCGGGATATTTTGAGAAGGAGGAATGCCAGTTAACGAGCAAGGATTACCGCCCAGTTAATCAAAAACAACAAGACTGTGCTCTCTCTCACACACACACACACACACACACACACACACACACACACACACACACACACACACACACACACACACACACAGTGGAGCGCGCACACGCGTCTTCGTCTCTCATCTTCAAACGCTAATGTCCTGCAGTGTTAACTGAACTCTGAGAGTGTACAGATGTAACCAAATGGACCCTTGCAGGGTCCATTTGGTTACATTCGTACACTCTTCAGAGTTATAAATGGATAAATGATCACTGAGGATATTACGGTGTTGTGCTGTACCGTAGCTAACCTTGTCTGATGTATATGTTTAACCCATTAAGACCGGGAACGCATCTGTGTCATTTTTTTTTCAAAAATAGCAGATCTACAAGCTCGAGCTTGTAGATCTGCAGTTCAAATCATGAAAATTTGTGCAAATCTTTGATTATGTATATTTTTTAAGCGAACATTTTTAACTAAAATCTTTGCTTCTGGGGATTCTACAAATGTCTTCTAATCTAAATCTTAACAGTTTAAAAAAAAAACGTATGTCGTATATCAGTGGTTCTCAAACGTTTTTCATGTCAAGGACCCCCAAAATGATATGTATTTGGCCGCGGAACCCCATCTCAAAATATTTTGTTCCAGGGCCCCAAAAGCTAAGATTTGAGTGAAAAATGTTCGCTTAAAAAAAAAAATCTATGATTTGCACAAATATTCACGATTTTTCTAAAATAGCAGATCTACAAGCTGCTATTTTTGAATAGCCAAAGAAATCTAAAAGTGACACAGATGCGTTCCCGGTCTTAATGGGTTAACACACGGTAGATTATGGAGCTTATGTGGGCATACGAGAAAATAATGACTCAAGTGTTTATAGGACATTATAGTTTATTTAGCAGTGTTCAATGGACCATTCAATAATGTTATTCAATAATAACAATTAGCTACAGAACTAAATTGTATCGAGTACAGCAGTCAACCAAGTTTACAACTAACAAGTGCAAAACACATTTGTTAATAAAAAACCTGACCCCTATTAAAATATATGAATAAAATACATTTAAAAGAAATAAAATAAACAATAAATGTATTGATTGAATACTTCAATACTGCAATAGTATTCTGAAAAACATATGTTTCTATACCCCAAAGTATGATATGTATTTGGTCGCCGACCCCCATCTGAAAATATTTTGTTCCAGGGACCCCCAGAAGCAAAGATTTGAGTAACAAATGTTCGCTTTAAAAATATATATATTCAAAGATTTGCACAGATTTTCCAAAAATAGCAGATCTACAAGCTTGAGCTATGAGCTTGTATATCTGCTATTTTTGAATAGCCAAGTGTAAAATAATGCTTTTATAGTGAAATAGTGCAAACATGTAGACAGCACAGGAGTACAGTTTACGATGAAAAGGAAAACACAAAAAAGTCCTGGTCCAATTCATCCACATAGCATAGATTAGCACAATACATCGTCTTATATTTCCTGTGGTGGAATCCCTGTGTTCTAAAACGGCGAGCAATTATTAGTGACGAGTGCAAAGCTATTGTAATGAGGCTGTCTGTTTGTCTGACTTATAAATAACAACAATAATGTTTGCGTGGGTCAGCTATGGCTAGCATTGGTTGGGTCAGCTATGGTTATCATTAGCCCCCAGACACAGTGTGTGTCTATAGGTTAGCCATCATGGGTGCAGTGTGATGGTTAGAGATTAGATGTGTAACCTTAGAGCCACAGGATAGGGTGGTTAGCATTAGAACAACTGTTTGTCATGGCGCCAGCCAGCGCAACGAAAGGTCACCAGGATTTTATTGACATTCCCTCCACAGTCCTACTCCACCCTTTTACTTCCAGGTCAACTACAACCGCTTTAGATTTTCAAAAATAGCGAAAATAGATGATCTACAAAGTTGGTGTGACGCGTTGTGTGAGCTTGTATCAGCTGTTTTAGCTATCTTTACACCGTGACTCTGCAGGAGTCAAGCTCCATAAGAGGGTCAGTCCGTGTGTCTGTCTGTCTGTTAATCTCACAAACCAGCAGAAGTACCTACACTAATTTTTTTAATACACTTTTGGAAATATTAAACTTAAATTATATTATGGTAGTCAATTGGGCTCTTGTCTGGCTGAAACCTTTTGTAAATAGGACTTAAGTGGGTAAAGGCTAAACGTTCTCTGCAGCGATGCCTGCGTGTCAAACTATTGTAATCCATTTAGAACTGAGGCCGATTCTAAAAACGGCTTCTAAATCCCAACAGTAGGGGCTGTGAGTCGTCTGCTATCTCACGATTTGATTCGATTCCGATTATTAGGGTCACGATTCCGATTTTTCCAGATTTTTTCAAAACAAACGATTCTCGATTCCAAAACTTTTTTTTCCAGATTCAAAATGATTCTCATAGCGCGGCACCGAGTACCGCGCTATGAGCTTGTAGATCTGCTATTCTTGAATATATATATATTTTTTTAAAGCGAACACTTGTAACTCAAATCTTTGCTTCTGGGGGATTCTACAAATGTCTTCTAAATCCTAACAGTTTTTTTTTTTTTTTTACTTTTGTTGCTATAATCAGTGATTCTCAAACCTTTTCATGTCAAGGACCACCCAAAATAATATGTATTTGGCCGCGGACCCCCATCTCAAAATATGTTGTTCCAGGGACCCCCTAGAAGCAAAGATTTTTCAAAAATAGCAGATCTACAAGCTCATAGCGCGGCGCTGTGAGCTTGTATATCTGCTATTTTTAAATAGCCAAAGTACAAAATGATGGTTAAAGTGGTTACACAGATGCGTTCCCGGTTTTAATGGGTTAAACGGTTATAAATGAGCGGACCTTCACTCATTCGTGTGTGTTGCGCACACACCTGCCTTGCTCGGGGGGGGGGGGGGGGCTTTGTGTTGAGTGCTATGTGAAGGCCAGTCTCGATGTTGAGCGGACTGGGGTGGGGGGGTGGTGACAGTTAATGGAGTCATCATGGCTTTGACAGGGTTATTGTGAGGAGAGGGAGGTAGAGACGGGATGGACCGCTGTGTATATGAGGGTCAGCAGTACATGACATCAGCTAGAGGCTCCAGGAATCAGGGCAAAGAGTGTGTGTGTGGGTGTGTGCGCGTGTGCGTGTGTGCGCGGTGGCCTACCATTACAATGCACAGGTTTGGTTTCAAGGTGGTTCCTGGCGCTGCTGGACTGTTTCTGTGAAAGATGGATGATGTGTTTAGTGTAGAGAGAGATATACACACACACACACACACACACACACACACACACACACACACACACACACACACACACACACACACACACACACACACACACACACACACACACACACACACACACACACACACACTCACTCAAAGGTTTATATTACTATACTTGTGAGGACATAAACATTTTTAGGACGGCATGGAAAATAGCTGAAAATTGCTGGAAAACTGCTGATTTACACTGCTGTGTCGCTGCCTGGCGTTTGTGAGATTGTAGATCGGCTATCTAAAAAAATATTTTTTTTTAGCCAGTAAACAGCCGTTTTCTCTTGTGAAGAAAAAAGAAAATGATCTTCTCAATGTCTTATTTCTCAAATTCTACTATACTTATGAGAACATTTGGTCCTCACAAGTATAGTAATACAAGAGTGTGGTTCAGTGGGGGGGGGGGGCAGTATTAATAGTAGGTGTTAGACTGAGTGCTATGCTGATGAAAGCTACCTTGTGACCACCTATCATCTGCTCACACCTGATCTGATTTTGTGGACTAAAACTATGACGAAAAATTTTCGTCGACTACCTTTTTTCACTGACAAACTAAATAAAAACTAAGCTATGGTGGCTAAAACTACAAGACTAAATATACAATTTTGTCAACCAATAAAAACTAGACTAAAATGTTAGTGAGTGGAGAAGAGGTCACAGACAAGTCATTTTATGTTTGGTTGCGCTCGGGTGTTGCGCTCTGAAAATAGCCGATCTACAAGCTCAGAACGCGACGCGTTCTGAGCTTGTAGATCGGCTATTTTCAGCACACAACCAAGTGTAAAATCAGCCATTACGACGCCATCAAGGCAAAATACAATTTAGTCGACTAAACCAACTGTAGATTTAGTCGTCTAAAATGTTATGATATTTAGTGGACTAAAACTAGACTAACAGTAAAACATTTCAGATGACTAAAATATGACTAAAACTAAATCAAACTTTGGTGTCAAAATCAACTCTGGCTCACTGTGTGTGTGTGTGTGTGTGTGTGTGTGTGTGTGTGTGTGTGTGTGTGTGTGTGTGTGTGTGTGTGTGTGTGTGTGTGTGTGTGTGTGTGTGTGTGTGTGTGTGTGTGTGTGTGTGTGTGTGTGTGTGTGTGTGTGTGTGTGTGTCTCTGCGTGTGTTCTCGTGTGTTTAATTAGTACAGTTAGTTTGTCCGCATTAGGACAGTTAGTTTGTCCGCACATCCACTGTCATTAGTGACTGAGATCATGACCTGTCATGCTGTCATAGGGTTATTTGTACAGCCCTGGATAGGCCTCCTGGCCTGGCGGAGATCTGCGTTCGGACGTGCGCACTTTTCTACTGCTGCTTTAATATACTAGCACTATATTAACACATTCCATGCCAGAGTTTAATCTCATAATGTACTCACCAGTGCCAGCGTTTTATTGTTGTTTTTTTGTTTTTTTCATGTCGCCACAGACCTCGCTAAATAAGTTAAAAGTGCGCGTTCATTTGGTTCTAAACACACGGCGGATCCGTGAGAAACGGCCAGCGAAAATAGTTTCCAAATCCATGCCGCCATCTTGAAGATACAGCCGATCAACGCTAAACAGTGATCAGCGAGGAGAAAAACAACAACCGAGAAAATCGAGTTTTAAACAGGATCCCAGACAGGAAGCGGATACGATCGAAAAAACCGGAACCCGAATAATTCTGTTTCCGACCGGAAACCGGAAACGGAAATGGATCAAAAAAATTCGGAAAGTGCACCTGGGGCCATTTCAATGGGAATCGGCGGTTCGCGTAGATCTACGCGACTGGCACGCTGCGGCTTTAAATAGGTTCGCGTAGATCTACGCGACTGGCACGCTGCGGCTTTAAATAGGTTCGTGTAGATCTACGCGACTGGCATTCAATGTGTTAAACTATATTATTACTAATAACTATATTGTACTGCACTAATGCTAGTAGCAGTAGTAACACAATTATGTCAAATAAGGCATGATCATGTGTTCAGATACCTTTTATACATTGCACAATGTTGGATTGAGCAATCTATACAGCAGTGTTTCCCAAACTGGGGGTCGGAACACCCAGGGGTGTCCCCACATCATTTTATTTATTAGCTTAATGTGCAACATTGTTTTCTCACTCAATAGTAAATAAACCGACATTAAGTATAGGTGTATACAGGGTAACTGCACATAAATATTGTGAAAATAGCCGATCTACGAGCTCACAACGCGCGAGGCGTTGTGAGCTTGTAGTTCGGCTATTTTCACAATATTTATCTGTGGAACCGAGTCAAACTACCGGTAAATGTAATGCCTTTTGCAGTCATGGTACAGTATGTAATGTGTCAGGACAGCAGAGCGTGATTTATAAGCTGCTGGGTGTGAGATGGTGTCCGGGTGCCACCTGCGCTGCCAGGCTGCCAATCCTACTGACTGATGAAGGTTGACAGGCAGGCACTTGATGTTGCTGGCAACAGGGTCACCTTTCCCAGTGAAACTATATAAATCAATCAATATTATTTTTTCCACCTTCTTTGTGACTGACTGACTGACTGACTGACTGACTGACTGACTGACATATGTGTTTGTGCGAGTGTGAAGTGCACTATAAAGGGAGGTGTAATAAATATAGCAGTATGATCCTGGTTGTGTGGCTGCCTGCTGGGTTTTACCCTAGAGTCTGACTCATGACAGATCTTTTTGGTTCCGAATCCGATCCTGATTTTGTCTTTTTGCACACATTTTCACGATTTTTCAAAAATAGCAGATCCACAAGCTCATAGCGCGGCACTCGGTGCCACGCTATTAGCTTGTATATCTGCTATTTTTGAATAGCCAAAGTGTAAAATAATGCTTTTTAGCTCAAATCAAAAAGTGTCTTAGACCACCCAATGGCACCCATTACCAATGTTTTGCTCGATATTTTTGTCAAAAAAAAGGCACCATTTTCTAAATGCTCTATTTGAGAACATTTTATTTCTATGCAAAAAATAATAATAATCACAAATAACTTTTTATTCAACCACTTAAGCCCTATTCAAAAATGGCTCATCTACAAGCTCACAGCGTATGTATTTTCATGTTAATAAAATACCTTACCAGGCAGCACTGGCTCACTACGTTAGCCAGGATGAGAGTATAAATAAACATAAAGACGTCTGTCAATATCTATTTTCTTTGCCGCTTCGACGATATAGCGGCAGAGTTGCCACCTAAACATGTGTGAACGGCCCATAAGAGCGATGAGAGAGGTGGGGCAATGCCAGGGTAGCGTGCACGTGCATGCACACACACACACACACACATAAATGTAAACACACACACACACACACACACACACACACACACACACACACACACACACACACACACACACACACACACACACACACACACACACACACACACACACACACTCTCTGAGCTGATGCCATGTATGCCTCCCTTAAGACCAGAGGGAGAACCTCCTCCATAGTCAACCCCACAGGCCCAAAGGGATGACATCACAGAATTTTCTGTACACACACACACACACACACACACACACACACACACACACACAGGCTGAGGTATAAAGGGCTCGGTATGAGTGGCATGCAGAGTGATGACTCTACACAGCATGTAGGCGGCGGCTTTGATCCGTGAGTCCTGCTGTAACAACAGTGAATGACTGAGGAGCCAAAAGGCAAGCTGAACTTGAACTTGACTCACCGTGTCTCTGTCTGTGTCTTAACAATAGACTCCCAGGTGTCTGGTCGTTGCCTTCCATTTGTCTCCCTGTATCCGTAACAAACCCACTGCTCGTTGTTAAGAGCTTGTACTGAAATAAGCACATTCTTGATTCTTTTAGCCCATTTAGACCTGAGGCCGATTCTACAAAATGCTGTCTAAATCCTTCCTAAACTTTTTCATGTCAAGGACCCCCAACATTAAACTTATTTGGCCGCGGACCCCCATCTCAAAATATGTTGTCCCAGGGACCCCCCCAGAAGCAAAGATTTGTGTTACAAATGTTCGCTTTAAATTGTTTTTATACATTCAAAGATTTGCGAAAATGTTCAAGATTTCTTTTAAATAGCAGATATACAAGCTCATTGTGCGGCACTCGGTGCCGCGCAATGAGCTTGTATATCTGCAATTTTTTGATAGTCAAATTAATCTAAAATGACACGGTCTTAATGGGTTTTAAAGTGCTGTTTCTTTCTCTTTTTTCAGGTTGCCATGATACATAGCAGCATTGTTATGATCATTTTGATTAGAGCCAGAGACCGATGTATCAGTTTGACTGATATTTTTGTTTGTTTGTTTTGTTGTTTATGTGTCAGTTTGAGTTCTACTCGGAGGCCAGCATCGCCCTACTCCACCTGAACACCCCCCAGGACTTTAACGAGCTCAGCCAACAGGCCAGGAAGAACCTCACTCTGGATGGGAAAGAGTTGACCATCAGCCCTGGATACCTGTTCTGGGACCTCACTGCCATCTCACAGGTTATTATGACTCATCATTAGTACTATACAGCCAGACCTTTATAATAGAATAACATTTTGTCATATTGACGGGTCAGAGCATGGGTAATCGGTGGTCTAGGACTCTCCGTCTGGTATCTGGTGGTGACCTGGGCCGTAGACAGTGGTGGGAAAAAAGTACTCAAATGTTTTACTTAAGTAAAAGTGTCAATACTGCAATGTAGAAGTGCTCTGTTACAAGTAAAAGTCTGGTGTTCAAATTTTACTTGAGTAAAAGTGCAAAAGTTTTGGTACAAAAATGTACTTAAAGTACCAAAAGTAAAAGTACTGAAATGTTTGAAAATAGCAGATCTACAAGCTCACAACGCGTCGCATCGCGACACGTTGTGAGCTTGTAGATCGGCTATTTTCAAATAGCCTAGGTATAAAATAGGAATAAAGTGGTTAAAGTGGTTTGTTTTATAATGTAATAATTTATATCTGCAAAGTAACTCGTAACTAAAGTTTTCAAATAATTGTAGTGGAGTAAAAGTATAATATTTGCCTCTGAGATGTAGTGGAGTAGAAGTAAGAGTATTGGAAATTGGAAATACTCAAGTAAAATACAAATACTTACAATTTTACTTGAGTACAGTACTTGAGTACATGTACTTAGTTACTTTCCACTGCCCGGTGCCCGTAGACACTACTACACAATTCGCCTGTCGTGCTACTGTACGAGGAGCTGCGTTTGTGGCGTGAAAGGCCTTACAGTAACTGAGGCAGTGTCGAGAGCCATTGAGACGCAGTTTATTCAGACTGTAAAGAATTTACACCCCTTTCCAATCCTAGGGAACTTCCTGTCTCTGACCATTGTCCTGGGGAAACAACGTCAATCATGTCAGAGGAACAACACAGCTAGCAAGTCCATAAGCTACTTTCTTTTAACCACTTAGCAACCCTATTCTGGGGGAGCGCTTGCAGAACATGGCAGATCTTTATACAAGCTCACACCGCATTGCGTTGTGATGGCTTGTGAGCTCGTAGATCGTCTATTTTGGAGAAGAGATTTGGCGCAGATGGAAAATAGTGCGGCCCAAGTACAGTGACGACCCCTGGTCAACTAAGTACAGTATTATTATTGTTTTAAATGTGCTAGTGGTATAAACAGCTGAGGTCTCCCAGCAAGAAGAGAATGTAGAAAGTTAACCCTTCTATAAGACCACCAAAGTTGGCCTTAACAAGGATCAGGTGTGGTGTAAACAGCAGTCCTTCCTGCACATGTGTTCCGCTCTCTAGTCTAAACAGGACGAGGATGTCTCGGCCAGCCGCTTCGAAGATAACGAGGAGCTCCGCTATTCGCTGCGTTCCATCGAGAGACACGCCCCCTGGGTGCGACACATCTTCATCGTGACCAACGGGCAGATCCCCTCCTGGCTCAACCTGGACAACTCCAGAATCACCGTCGTCGCCCACCAGGTACAATGATTCCATCCCTGAGGGTCCCTGGACCCCACTTTGAGAAGCACTGTATTATCACTCATTGCTCTCATCAATGTCTGAATCTATCCACAAACCTCAATATCTGTCTGATGCCATGGCAATTTGTCATGGACAGTAAAAGTCTATCCTTTCTTAACTATGTATCAATAACTATATTAATTGATTCTCTAGTATTATTTGAAAATAGAAAAAAATATCTAACTACTCTAGACAGAGACACTGGATTGTGAGTGATTTCTGTATTTTATCGGCCATGTCACTCTCACTCAGACATAACCAACCATAAACAAACCCGGCACGCCCATATATAGGCATATATGGAGATCCGGTGGTCCAGAGCCACAGATAAAAAAAACACAAATTCCCAAAACACAAATCATTAATTTGAATTATTTGTATGACATCTAAACGTCATCTAAAATGTCATGATGGTGACCGTCCTAATATGTGTTTCCCTGCAGGACATCTTTACGAACCACAGTCATCTGCCAACGTTCAGCTCCCCCGCCATAGAGACGCACATCCACCGCATCCCAGGCCTGTCCCAGAAGTTCATCTACCTCAACGATGACGTCATGTTCGGCAAGGACGTCTGGCCCGACGATTTCTTCAGCCATTCAAAAGGACAGAAGGTGTGACACCCCCCCCCCTCCTCCTCCATTTGATGCATCTAGGGCTGCAACTATCCATTATATCGATTCTACAAATGTCTTCTAAATCCAACAGTATTCTGAAAAAACGTATGTTTCTATATCAGTGGTGCTCAAACTTTTTCATGTCAAGGCCTCCATCTCAAAATGTGTTGTTCCAGGGACCCCCAGAAGCAAAGAATAGTTAAAAATGTTCGCTTTATACAATATATATTCAAAGGTTTGCACACATTTTCAAGATTTTTCAAAAATAGCAGATCTACAAGCTCATGAGCTTGTATATCTGCTATTTTTGAATAGCCAAAGAGTAAAATAATGCTTTTTAGCTCAAATGAAAAAGTGACACACATGCGTTCCAGGTCTTAAAGGGGTAGTTCACCCCCAAAATAACTTTTTTTCAATGGATTACTCACCCCATGGAGCCTTGAATTCATGGATATTTTTTTGTTTTTGTCGCATTCCTTCCTTTATTATTTGATTATAATAAATTTAGCCCCATTGATTCCGGTAGGAGACACAAATGCATTTGTGTCTCCTACCGGAATCAATGGGGACAAATTTATTATAATCAAATTATTGGCTTAGGAATGTGACAAAAACAAAAAAATATCTATGAATTCAAGGCTCCAGGTGGTGAGGAATACATAGAAAAAAAGTTATTTTGGGGGTGAACTACCCCTTTAATGAGTTAAAGGCATACTAGGTAACGTTTTCAACAAAACTAAAGTTAAATTGTATATCTTTTGTGAGTGGCAAAAGTTTCACAACACCCACTCCATGAATTTCACCCCCGGAAGCTTTTTATTTATATATTTTATATTGAACGTGGACTGGGGGGACTTTCCCGGGGAAATGACGTCATCTGGCCGGAAAACGGAGGTGGAAATGCACTGGTTTCCTGTTTGGCCAGGAACTACCGCAACGGTTTCCTGTTTGGCCAGGAACTATCGCGCTAATAACAAAAAGGAACCTCACGCTGATTTTAAGAGAATGTAGGATTAGAAGATCAAAAAAGAACAGAAAAAGAAAGCACAGCTCATGGTAACTAATGCTCCACTGGCTAAGAGAAACGATCCGTAGATAGTATAAAACAATTAAAAGATCGCTTTTTGAAACGCTTCCGGCTTCCGGTGAAAACGAATGGAATTCTGGGTAATCGAGGATTACGGAAATTCTATGCAGTGACGGTAGTGACCAGCAGAGGTTGCTAAAAATTGTTAGTTGTGATTTTGCATTGTACAACTTTAAATCTATTTTTGATATTGTATTTAAAAAATCACACCCTGTGTGAAGTGGGCGGTGTCTTACTAGCTAATCACAATACTGAATGGAGTCAACCAATCATGTACAAAAAATAAATACATTTATTGAAACACTCTTTATGATGGACGAAACCATAACTTGAAAAAAACCAGTTTATGGTTTTTTTTCAAGTTATGGTTTCTTATATAGGGCTATGCACATGTGTCATGTGACACTGGCCAATCACAGTCCTGAATAGACTGTGATTGGCCAATCACAGCGCAGGATAATTGTACAAATTTCCAAACCTCACTTATAGGGGCGGTTTCAGCGCAGGATAATTGTACAAATTTCCAAACCTCACTTATAGGGGCGGTTTCACCGCCCAAAAAAATATACATTCATTTATTGTCTCCGCCGAAGGTGGAGAATATGTTTTCGCTTTGTGTGAGCAAACATTGTTAGCCAAGCTAACATTGGGCAAGCTCCACGTGACACGTGTCAATATGTTGACACCAATGCCTCTGATTGGCTAGAGGGACGCGTGACGAAATAAAATTCTATAAATAGGTGTGTCACTTCAAAAGGCCCCTACTTTTTGAAGTGAGGTAAAACAGGATCAATCAGACTTGATTGGAACAGTACCTTCAGTAAGTCCAAGTCACCCGTCTGTGCGTGTGTGTTTCCCTCTGAGAACACCTAACATTGGTCAAGCAAAGGCGCAGAAGGCCAAAGCTAAGAAAGCATACTCATCTACAATTGTAACACAGAAGAGGACTAGAGTTGAAATGATCCCACAACAAAGCCGAAGTCTTAATACGTGTCAATATGTTGACATCAATGTCTCTGATTGGCTAGAGGGACGCATGACGAAATACAATCCTATAATAAAAAGGTGTGTCACTTCAAAAAGCCGTTTACGTTTTTGAAGCGAGGTAAGACAGGATCAATCAGTCTTGATTGGAACAGTATCTTCTAGTCCAAATCACCCGTCCGTGCGTGTGTGTGTCCTTTGAGAACACCTGACATTGGTCAAGCAAAGGCGCAGAAGGCCAAAGCTAAGAAAGCATACTCATCTACAACAGTAACACAGAAGAGGACTAGAGTTGAATTGATCCCACAACAAGGCCGAAGTCTTAATACGTGTTAATATGTTGACACCAATGCCTTTGATTGGCTAGAGGGATGCATGAGGGATGCATGACGAAATACAATTCTATAAATAGGTGTGTCAACTGACCGCTTCTAAGGATGAGAACGCCATCAGTAAATCTGAAAGACACTACATATTCAGTCGCCCCTGCAGAACACCAAAAACCACGCGCATTCTATCTAGACGACAAGTCTGAAGAATTGGCAAATCCATCAAAGTACCCTTATGGCCGTGGTGGTTTAAAAACAGAAAGAGAAAAAGACATCACACAGAGAAAATATTTTAACCAACGCCTTTTGCACTATGATGATGATATTATGAAATTAGAACATTCCTAGAGAACTATGGTTAAAGATAGGGTAGGTGATTTCATTTGATTAAAATAGCACGGGTCCGCTGGCGGAGACTTGTGCTCCGAGGAGCACATTTTCTAGTTATTTTTATAATCAATTTCATCAATTGGTTTGATGAACAGTTGCACCCCTAGATGCATCTGTCTGAAATAACTGTGAAATTCGTACATATCCCCCTTTACTGTCGTTATGCTAAAATATAAAAGCGGCACTACAGTATGTAACCTTTTTTTAATGAATAAAATGTCATTTTGTCCAATCTGTATGGTAGACTAGAACAGAGTTTCCCAACCGCCGTTCCGCGGCCCTTTAGTGTGCCGTCTGAAATGCCTTGGTGTTCCGTAAAAAAATTCGAATGAAAAAAAGAATTTACCCCTAAAAAAAGAAAAGTCAACTTACCCCAGCGGCCTAACGGTAAGGCCGACGGAAATGGCAGTGGATGTATTGGATGCAGCTAAAAGTTAACTTATACTCGGGTATTTAGTTTGTCGCCGTCCAACCTTCCTAGCCCGTGTTATCAAAGAAAAACGGGCGACAATGGCCAAAACTCAATCGAAAATCTGCGATCGAAAATCGGCGAAAGAGGCCGTTTTCAAGATGTTTTGGCCATTATCTCTGGAACAGAAGGTCAAATCTGCTCAGTTCAAAGCTTGTTGGATGCGTGACTTTGGGGAAACACTGGACTATAGTATGTTAAAATGCAATATAACTTATACAATTGGGGTGGTTGTATTTTGTCTCCCTGCTCTTCTATTGAGACATTTAGATGGTGTCTCAACTATTCATAGGTTCTGACACAAATTGTGACCTGATGGTCAAGATTCAATTTATCCCCTGAGCAAGCAGGCAGGCTCTATTAGCTCGATGGTAAAAATGTCAGCACTTGCGCAGGAAACTGGGTTCAAAACCAGGGTAGAAGAGGAAAGTTACAGTTACAATAAGGGAACTAATCTTAGCAAATGAACTCGGTGTTGAAAATATCAACTCAATTCATTTCAGTTTTATTATAGTGTCGGATAACAAGTTGTCTCAAGACACTTTACATATTAACTATATTAACCTCGTCTGTGACCCTGTGTGTAGGTGTACCTCACCTGGCCCGTTCCCAACTGTGCAGAGGGCTGTCCTGGATCCTGGATCAAAGATGGCTACTGTGACAAGGCATGCAACAACTCTGCCTGTGACTGGGACGGAGGAGACTGCCTGGGTAAGCAGGGAATGGCTTCCCCTGGTTCCTCTGCTGGGGACCTGGTCTAAATCGATATGCATTTGGCCTCAGGACCCCCATTTGAAAACATGTTGTGCCAGGAACCCCCATGAGATATGTAAACATTTTTCAACAATAGCCGATCAACAAACTTGTAGATGTTCTATTTTTGAGTTGTCAAGACATTTTAATTGCTTGTCATTTTACTGGGGACCCACTGGAACCCCCTCAAGCACCCCTGGGTGTCTCCGGAAGCCACTTTGAGAAGCCTAGTTTTATACTGTGTAAGACAAGCAATGGCTCGTGGCTCTGGGCATGTATACTCAATACACTGACAAGCGTGCTGTCTCCATGGCGACTGTGTGTGAGCAGCTATAAATGTGTGCAGGTACAGTGTGAGTCAAGTGGCTCACAGCCTGTCAGGTGTTCCCAATTACATCAGTGAGTCACAGAATGTGCCTCCCAACACAACAGCACATCACGGATGAGAGTGAAGAGAGTTATGCATAACTTATAGCAGCGAAAATCACACTTTCAAGATTTTTCAAAAATAGCAGATGCACAAGCTCGTAGATCTGCTATTTTTGAATAGCCAACGCTAAAATCTCAAATGACACGGTCGGATGCTTTCCCAGTTTTAATGGATTAAAAGAGTGACTTTGAGAGCCGTTTCACCGTGCAATGTAAGTAAGTGAGGAGACAATCTTTTGGATTGTCAATTTCTAATCAAGGGAGCAAGATATCTCACCAATTGGACTAGTTACATCATGACAAGGTAGTTGCACAACCCAAACCTCTACCAAAACCGGGAAAGCATCTGTGTAACCACTTTAACCATTATTAATACTTTGGCTATTCAAAAATAGCAGATATACAATACAAAATGAAATCTGACGACTGAAAGAAATGCCACTCTTGTTCTCTTAACATGGTCTTCCTTGCCCGCTGCAGGTGCTGGGGCTAACGGCAGGTTTGCAGGTGGTGTTGGCGGAGCGGGGGGAGCGGGGGTCCAGCCGTGGCAGTTTGCTGGAGGTCTGGGGGGTCTGGGCGGCGTGTCTTACTGCAACCAAGGCTGCGCCAACTCCTGGCTGGCAGATAAGTTCTGTGATCAGGCCTGCAACGTGCTCTCCTGTGGTTTTGATGTCGGGGACTGTGGCCAAGGTGAGTTGAAAGCAAGGTTATTATAATGAAATAAAACGAATGAAAACTAGATGTGAATTGAAACATATTTGAATAAAAATTGAAATGAGGCTTTACAAAAAACGATAACTAACTGAAATTATAATGTTTGTTTACACAACCATATAAAACACACTAAAATCATAGAGAAAATGTCCTTAGTTTTCGTCTTTGCCATTTTATTTTATACTGTACATAAGCCCAGTATGACGGTATGAAATCTTGACTAAAGGCCGATGCTCACATTCATTCAATATGTCAGGTGTGAAATTAAAAAGGTCAGAAAGTTTTGTGTAATAAATCAACAAAACATATCATTTAATAAATGTATTTACAGTTAAAACTTGTAGTAAGAAAAAGGAAGATTTCATATTCAAGCTAAAAAAAACTTGCAAAGATAGTCTTTATTTCAAACGTTCGTCATTTTAAATAAAGATTTTCTTTTGCACATTTCAGACAATGTGTGGCGGGATTATTCCCCTCATTTGCCCAACGCACATGTGGTTAAAAGAAATGATGTGTTCATGCTGTATACCCGCTGTTATTGTAATGTCTTAACCCATTAAGACCTGGAACTGGATCTGTGTCATTTTAGATTTATTTGGCTATTCAAAAATAGCAGATATACAAGCTCATAGCGGGGCACCGAGTGCCGCGCTACGAGCTTGTAGATCTGCTATTAAAAAAAAATCTTGAACATATTGTGAAAATCTTTTTTTATAGGTACCGTAAATTTCGGACTATAAGCCGCGACTTTTTCCCAATTTTTCGACCCTGCGGCTTATATAACGGTGCGGCTTATCTATGGATTTTTACAGCTAACGGCCACTAGGGGACCTCCTAAATCTATGGATTTTACACCCGCGGCTTATAGTCCAGTGCGGCTTATATATGTTCCAAACATTCAATTTAGCTGCTGCGGCTTATAGTCAGGTGCGGCTTATAGTGCGAAAAGTACGGTATATCTTTTTAAACAACATTTTTAACTCAAATCTTTGCTTCTGGGGGTCCCTTGAGAAATATCTTGAGAAGGGGGCCCGCGGACAACTACATATCATTTTGGGGGTCCTTGACGTGAAAAAGTTTGAGAACCACCGATATAGCAACATAGGATTTAGGATTTTGAGGACATTTTGTAGAATCGGCCTCAGGTCTTAAATGGGTTAATAGGTTTCCTGGGACAGGATGTAGTGATAACGCTGAGGTCTCTCTCTACCCCGTAGATCACTTTGGTGAGCTTCACCGCGTCACCCTGATGAGAAACCAGACGGCGTACGTTCTCCCGCTGGGCGAGATCAGGCCTTACTTCAGCTTCGCCCGAGTGGCTCGCCGGGTGTCCGAGGCGCACGTGAGCGACAACCTGGCCGTGCGTCACAGCTCCGTGGCCAACAAGTGGAAGACCATCCACCTGCTGCTCTACCCGGGCCAGAATGCCACCCAGGTCCTCTACAACGTCACCTTCCAGGTGGGGCCCGTCACCATCATGACGTTTGTAGTCGACGATTAACCCGTTAAGACCGGGAACGCATCTGTGTAACCACTTTAATTATTTTATACTCTGGCTATTCAAAAATAGCAGATATACAAGCTCATAGCGCGGCACCGAGTGCCGCGCAATGAGCATGTAGGTCTGCTATTTTTTTACATTTTTGCAAATCTTTGAATATATATATATATATATATATATATTTATTTTTTTTAAGCGAAATTTCTTAACTCAAATCTTTGCTTCTGGGGGGTCCCTGGAACAAAATGTTTTCAGATGGGGGTTGGCGGCCAAATACATATAATTTTGGGGGTCCTTGAAATGAAAAAGTTTGAGCACCACTGATATTATAGTGACATAAGTGTTTCAGAAAACTGTTAGGATTTAGAAGACATTTGTAGAATCGTATCTCAGGTCTTAAGGGGTTTATTGACAACAATGAAATTGATGCATGTAATTGATTTTTTGGCTTTGAACAATTTAAATTAAAATACAAATTTTGTTTAAGCCTTTTAGCCAAAAATTGCACAGGGCAGATATGACAAATAACGTCGATATAGAAGTGAATACTAATAATGTGAGCTTGTAGATCTGCCACTTCTACTTTTTTTATGTTAGAAAATGGACAATTTATGCAAATGAATGAGATTCTGACAATAATGCAAAACAATTGTGGTTATCTCAAATAGTTGCGATCAGGCGATTATTATATAATAATTGTGACAAACCTACTTCCAGGGCGAGGATGACCTGGAGTTCACCATGAGCTTCACCGTAGCGGTGGACACGCGGCTGGTTCCTCCGGCCAGCAACGTCACCCAACCGGCCAGCAAGGACGGACACAAAGAACCCAAGACCACCCCCACCCCGGAGCCCGCCTTCCCTTTCTCCGACGTCCCCGAGGACAGAAGGGGTCCCAAGGTCCTACGGAGGCGCCCCGGGGAGCCCGAGGTGTCCGTGGAAGTGCCCGCGGTCAACCTCACACTCTTACCGGTGGCGGTGAGCAATGAGCTTCAAAGGCTGGAGGATAAGCTTCTTATCGGTGACATTACCGTGAAGGGTTATAACCTCACCAAGGCCGCGCTGCTGGCACCGTACAAAACGCTGGCGCTGTCCCCGCCGAACCGGCACGACGTGGATCCACAGCCGGCCGCCCAGGACCACGCCAAAGTCCAAGGTAGGCCATATAAAGACCTGGACCTGCTGCCAAAACCCGCAGAGCCCCTGGACATCATCCAGGAAGGAAAGGATGATCAAAAGATAGACAAAGAAAATAAACTAACGGTGGAGCGAGACAAACTAAAAGCGGCGACTCCCGTCCCGGTGCCGATCGATGACGATCCTCGCCAACGAGCGGGGGGGGACACCCCTTCATCTCTCAGGGCTCTTCTGGACGTTGTGAAGGACAAGCCGCTCTCCTCCTCCTCCAAGCTGCTGAACTCTCTGGTGGACAGCATGAACAGAGTCAAAAGCGCGGAGAGCAAAGCAGACGGGGGGGCAAGGGTCCCGGCAGCACAGGTCGACGGGGGGCCGCAGGCCCCCTCAGCAGTAGAGGCTGACGGGGGGCAGAGGGCCCCCCCAGTGGGCCGGAGACTCCATCACTACACCTCAGCAGACAGAGGCTTCCTGCCCTGGGAGAGAAAGAAATACTTTCAGGACCTGCTTGAGGTAAATTAACCACATTTAAAGCCTAGCATCCCTATTCTGGGCAGGTTATAATAGGCAAACATGGGGCCTCATTCACAAAACTCTTCTTCAACTTCTACTGTAAGAACTAAAACAGCAACAAAAATGAATTTTCTAAAATATATAGGTCAATAGAACTCTGGAATGCTCTGCCCCAAAACACCTTATCTACAATCCATAACAAAATCACATCAAAAGATATCTTTCCAAGTAACTTGTCAAGTATGTAACTGTTATTTGTGTATTTGTATAATTTGACTGGACTGTTGGATTAGATTATATAATGTTAATTTTTTTAAAAGAATGTTACTTTTATTACTTTTATTTGTAATTTGTAGTTGTACATTTGTATTGTATTTGCTTTGTTCAGGACCCCAGGAAGACTAGAGGCTCATGCATGTGTCTCTAATGGGGATCTTTTAATAAACATAAACTGTATTTTAGTGTAGCTCTGCTCCTAACTTCCCTGGCTTTCTCCCTTGCTTTGTTGTTGTTGTCTCATGATGACGGCATCAAAAGGAAGGGGAGCGGCTGCGGACAGAGCTGCTGTACAAGAGTGATAGTGCCTCCGCTGGCCGGAGGCTGCAGGACACCTTCGCCGACTCGCTGCGCTACGTCAACAAACTGCTCAACGGACAGTTCGGATTCACCTCCCGAAAGGTCCCCGCCCACATGCCCCACATGATCGACAGGCTCATCATGCAGGAGCTGCAGGACATGTGAGTCACTGACCCCCCCCGATCAGTTACTAGCAGTGCTGGAAGAAGTACTCAGACATTAATGTTTTTTATTAGATGGCTTGGTTGAATGCTTGATTCTGATTGGTCAATCGCTGAATTCAGCGGTGTGTTATTTCTGGATAAAGACCGATTGATCAATAACAGACCGCTGTCTAATCAAAGGCTCAGAGGACCTGCTCATATCAACCTGCGCTGCTTGGTTTTATGCTGTAATCCAACATGACAGCCATGTAAACAAACACACCACGTCATTAACAACTAAACGTTGCTCTCAAGAATGTTTTTGAAAACATTTGAAGTAAGTTAGTTAATGCAGTAACCGAAAATGCATTCTATTTGATCCACTACACTTCCTTGTTTTCCGAGGCGACGTGTTGTTACTTTTGGGTAAATGTATTAATTTATCTATTAAGTAGCCGTGTAATAAGCGGGATAATGTACCCTTTACCGGTCGTTGTTGATAAATAACCCCCGACATGATGATTAAACACTGAGGCGATACGACCGGCAAAGGGTACATTATCCCTTGCATATAATATAAAGCTATTTGAATTGTGTTGAAATGTACTATACAAATACTGTACACTGTGCCTCTCAGGTTCCCGGAGGGGTTCGACAAGACGTCGGCCCACCGCGTGCGTCACCCCGAGGACATGCAGTTCGCCTTCTCCTACTTCTACTTCCTGATGAGCGCTGTGCAGCAGCACAACGTGTCCCAGGTGTTCGACGACATCGACACCGACCACTCGGGCGTCCTGTCCGACCGCGAGATCCGCACGCTCGCCACGAGGATCCACGAGCTGCCCCTCAGCCTACAGGTACGATCAGTCCGGGTCGAAGGAGGAGATGCCCCGTTACTGAACAAACACTTTATAGCAATGATTGCCATCACGATATAGAGCTATTTAACACTTATTTTAACCCCCAAAATATCACTTACTTAATAGCAGATATACAAGCTCATAGCGTGGCACCGAGTACTTAAAACCTTATTTCATGTCAAGGACCACCCAAAATGATATTAATTTGGCCGCGGACCCCCATCTGAAAATATTTTGTTCCAGGGACCCCCAGAAGCAAAGATTTGAGTTAAAGATGTTCGCTTTAAAAATATATATATTCAAAGATTTGCACACATTTTCAAGATTTTTCAAAAATAGCAGATCTACAAGCTCATTGCGCGGCACTCGGGGCCTCGCGCTATGAGCTTGTAGATCTGCTATTTTTGAATAGCCAAAAAATAATGGTTAAAGTGGTTACACAGATGCGTTCCCGGTCTTAATGGGTTAGATTGTGTGTGTTATTGAATTCCAGGACCTGACAGGTCTGGAGCAGATGTTGATCAACTGTTCCAAGACCCTTCCCACCAATCTGACACAGCTGCACCTCATCAACCCAACGCAGGAGGCCTACTACGACCCCAGCATGGTCAGTTAATACTGAATATTATTATACATGTTTTACCTTAAAGCTGCACTATGTTACTTTCCTCTTCTACCCCGGATTTGAACCCGGTTTCCTGCGCAAGTGCTTATAATTTTTGGGCCTGGAAACCAGACAAATCTGCCATTGCAAAAAATAAGTAGTGAGGGACCATTCAGGGCCCTGTATGCAAATATGGGGCGGGTTTCACCAGATCTTTTAATTTGCCCCTCAGAAATGCAGGTTCCACACAGAGATTCCAGACTAATATCTATCGCAGTGCTATTAGTCTGTCCATGCCAGGCTAATAGCTAGGTGAGCCTTTGACCTTGTCAGGATCTAAATGTCTCAATAGAAGAGCAGGGAGACCAAATACAACCACCTCAATTGTATAAGTTATATTGTACTAGACCATACCCGTCGGGGGATATGAGCACCCAAAGTGCAGTTTGGGTTATGCGCTGTGCACAGACAGTATATCAGGGAGGGAAAGTGACTGTTGGTACCTGCAACAGTTCCAACACACACGCACACACACACACACACACACACACACACACACACACACACACACACACACACACACACACACACGGGGGCGGACGGACCCGCACGTGTCCCGTCGCCACGTCCTGGACCCACATTAACACACACACGCGAACCCATACAAACACACGTATACACACACACACACACACACACACACACACACACACACAGACGGCCGGACCCGCATGTGCACGCATCCTGTCGCGTCGCGTAAAACCTTCTTAATTCTTGTAGTTGAAATAGTTAAAATTTTTGGAATAAGTGGTTAAATGGAAAAGTTCTGTTTGTTTGTTTGCTTGGCCGTTGTATAATTCAAGTTAAATGTTCTTTTCATATATTGAAGTTTACTTTATACTTAATTTTAAATTTGAATCCACAGCCTCCAGTAACAAAGGGTCTGGTGCTCCACTGCAAGCCCATCACGGAACGCATCCAGAAGGCCTTCCGAGACCAGAACAAATACAAGTACTGACATTCACATCTCACATCTGTTCCAGCTGTTCTGGGACAGATGTGTTCAGAATCAGAATCAGAATCAGAATCAGTTTTATTGTCACATCACAGGTTTACAAGGTAAAAAAGTGGGTGAAATTCTTTTTTGTACATCGTTCCCATCGCAACGTTAGTTTCCATAGAAAGAAGAGGGGGGGGGGGAGAAGATGTGATACGATAACTCCATATGGAGCTAACATGGTTTATTTCCGGTCGATCAAGGTTTGAGATCATGGGCGAGGAAGAGATCGCATTCAAGATGGTGCGGACCAACGTCTCCCATGTGGTGGGGCAGCTAGATGACATCAGGAAGAATCCCAGGTGAGGATCAGGGTTATTATCGTTACAACTAACTGTCCTGTTCTATCCCGGATTTGAACCTGGGTCTCCTCCACAAGTGCTGATTTTTTTTTTTTTTACTGTTTAGCTGATAGAGCCTGCCTGCCTGCTTGCTCTGGGGAGAGTTTGACCTTCAGGTCACAATTCGTGTCAAACCAGAAACAGGATTGTGTCAAAGGTCGTGTCCAACCTAGACACAGGATCTAAATGTCTCAATAGAGGAGCAGGGAGACCAAATACAACCACCCCAGTTGTATAAGTTATATTGTATTGACATACTCTACTACCATACAGATTGGCCAAAATAACATTTATTCACTAAAGGAAATTATATAATAGAGCTTTAACTAAAACTAACAAAATAACAAACAGTAACAGTAAGTGCTGATTTTGAACGTAAGACTACATTTTCTGATGTGAGGAGATTTTTTTGTTCGGCAAATAATTTTTTGCGTATTATAAATGTCTGTGTCGTCGTGCGTGAGGAATGTATGTGCACTGACATGAAACGCTTCAAAATCGGCGAAATACTTCTCTAAAATCACTGTAGTTACTTCTACTAAACCAATAACTGACAACTGCATTATGTGTCCTGTAGGAAGTTCATCTGCCTGAATGACAACATAGATCACACTCATAAAGACGCATCCACAGTGAAGGCCGTGCTCAGAGACTTCTACGAGTCCATGTTCCCAATGGCCTCCCAGTTTGAGCTGCCCAGGGAGTACCGCAACCGCTTCCTGCACATGGACGAACTGCACGAATGGTATGATACCAAGACAAAACGTGACTGAATGGTAGGATACCTAAGACAAAACATGACTGAATGGTAGCAGTGTTGATTTCGTCGACTAAAACTGACACAACATGTTCGTCGACTACCTTTTTTCACTGACGAAAACAAAATAAAAACTAAGCCACGATGACTAAAACTAAGACTAAATATACTGACAATTTCGTCAACAAATTAAAACTAGACTAAAATGTTAGGGAGGGACTAGTGGAGAAGAGATCCAGTACAACTAAAAGACAAGTCATTTTATGTTTGGTTGCGCTCGGGTGTTGCGCCCTGAAAATAGCAGATCTACTAGCTCACAACGCGTCGCAGCGTTGTAGATCGGCTATTTTCAGCATGCAACCAAGTGTAAAACTAGCCATTACGACGCCATCAAGGCACCGCCAAAATACATTTTAGTCGACTAAATCAACTGTAGATTTAGTCGACTAAAATCTGATGATATTCAGTTGACTAAAACTAGACAAAAACTAAGACATTTCAGACGACTAAAATATGGCTAAAACCAAATGGAATTTGATTCAAAAGACTATGAATAAAACTAAATCAACACTGAATGGTAGGATACCAAGGCAAAACATGACTGAATGGTAGGATACCAAGACAAAACACTTGAGCTGTCTTTCTGACTGAGCAAATAATAGGGATCTCAATAGTGGTTCTCAAAGGGCAAAATATGAACCTCTGACAACCATTTGGCTTTGGCTATTCACCATTCACATCTGACCACTTCAAAGTGTTCAGATTGGTGGGACATGTGCATTTTCAGAGCATGTTTATTTTAATGATCAATCAATCGATTGTGTTCCGGCTTGGATCAATGGAAGTAACATAGTATACATTAAAGGGATAGTTCACCCAAAACATCACTTATTTTCGATCAATCACACACCCCATGAAGCCTTGAATTCATGGAGATTTTTTTAGTTTTTGTCGCAGCCCACTTGCAATACCCTCGTGGCCCACCGGTGGTCCCCGGCCCACAGGTTGAGAACCACTTGGCATGCTGCCTTTCGGGTGGCATCTGTCAAATGCTGGGGCGGTGCCAGGCTGCCAGCCCATAACAATTCACTCCATTTCCTCCTCACCCACCATTAGTCTCGTCATCGGAAACCTTTCTCATGTTGGTTGTTTTTTTGTCGCTCTATTTAAAGCACACGTGTGTGTGTGTGTGTGTGTGTGTGTGTGTGTGTAGGCGTGTGTATCGGGATAAGCTGAAGTTCTGGACACACTGTGTCCTCGTGACACTCGTCATCTTCACCGTCATCTCCTTCTTCGCTGAACAGGTCAGTGTTGTACACACACACACACACACACACACACACACACTCACTCTCTCTCTCTCTCTCTCTCTCTCTCTCTCTCTCTCTCTCTCTCTCTCTCTCTCTCTCTCTCTCTCTCTCTCTCTCTCTCTCTCTCTCTCTCTCTCTCTCTCTCTCTCTCTCTCTCTCAGAGACAGACCATCTTGTTTCCATGGTTACAACCCAGAGTATTTTGGTCTGTGTAACACTTTTCACCTGACTCCTATCATTGTGTTGTGAGGACACATCTTCTACCCACACAACTCACAACCATCACAATTGTACCATTTCATCATGAGCCTTAAGGCAGGTACACATTGCAGGACCTTAAAGTGCTCGGGGGGTCATCTGATCGTTAAGCATTACACACTGCAGGAGTTTATTTCTTGAAATCGGCTGTCATAATATCGTTGTGGTCTTCACAACAGGATTGATCCCCGACAAGGGCTGACACACTGTAGGATAGTTCACTAGGATGCTATCTCCAGAGTCAGACCCAATACATACATTTGAGTTTATTCCAATTCATTTTAATCGACGTATCCCGTGATATGCCTCTCTCCCTCTCCCCCCTCTCTCGCTCTTTCTCTCTCTCTTTCTCTCTCTCTCGCACGTCAAGTGCAGAAGCGGTCAGTGACAGCGTTGCCATGTCCGCTTATTATAAGCGACTTTGGGCTTGTTTTTCTGTAGAGTTGCTTGTAAATATTGGTTGTTGCGGGGTGCATTTTTTGGGCTTATTTGTATAGTTGCTTATTTGGCCTTGTTTCCTCATGTTGTTTAAACCAGTGGTTTAAACAACACATAATATGTATTTGTCCGCAGACCCCCCTTCTGTAAATATGTTGTGCCATCATAGACCCCCATACAAGATTTGTGTGGATTTGGAAAATATTCCACAATTTTCTCAAGATTTTTCTTTGAAAATAGCTGCGACGCGTTGTGAGCTTGTAGATCGGCTATTTTCAAATATCCAATGTATTTGTAAATAGGTTTAAAGTGCTCAAGTGGCCTTTTCTTGGGCTTGTTTTCATAGACCTGGTTGCTTATTTCTCTCGCAACATCTGGCAACGCTGTTCTGACACAACGTGCACATGCTGCACACTCACACACACACACACACACACACACACAGAGCTCGCTCTCGCTCTCACTCTCTGTCTGTCTGTCTCTCTCTCTCTGTACAATTCCTCTAAAATAAACAGCCCACCAGGCTCGCTCACTCTCTCATTTTGTTTTATAATGTTAACTTAATACAGGACTGGACGATAATATTGCGGTAGGGACTGTTTGTTGTGGTCAGATCCAGCGACGCCCCCCTAGCAACGGTGGCTGTAATGTGCTCTCATTGGCTGTAGCGTGCATCTCCTCGCAAGGTGGTCGCAGCCCCGTTCATAGTGTATGATATTGTCTGCTGTCCTGTCCCAGACAGAGCTGAATATCTAACAGGGTAGTTATCTGAAAACGGTCGGAAAGCCGTCGCAGAGCGGATAATCGCGGCCATATCGTCTCGCGGTGCCTTTCACACACAGCGAGCATTATCTCGCAGATCAAAGGCCGATCTGCGTCAGATCGGGAGGTTTTGTCGGCGAGCGCCAAAAAATGTCGGCGACAGCAATATCGGACCCAATCTCCTGCAGTCTGTACGGGCCCTTAGTCGGGACCAATTATATGAAGATAGGTTGAAAATGGGTGAAGTCGTCCTTTAACCCATTCAATCCGGGGACGCATCTCTGTCATTTTAAGATTTCTTTGGCTATTCAAAAATAGCATATATAAAAGCTCATAGCGCGGCACTGAGTGCTATGAGCTTGTAGATTTGCTATTTTTGAAAATTTTGGAAAATGTGTTCAAATCATTGACTAAATATATTTTTTAAAGCGAACATTTTAACTCAAATCTTTGCTTTTTGGGGGGTCCCTGGAACAACATATCTTGAGATGGGGGTCCACGGCCAAATACATATAATTTTGGGGGTCCTTGACATGAAAAAAGTTTGGGAACCACTGATTATAGCAACATAAGATAAAAAAAAAAAGACTGTTAGGATTTAGAAGAGATTTGTAGAATCCCCCAGAAGCAAAGATTTGAGTTACAAATGTTCGCTTTAAAAAAATATACATACAAAGATTTGCAAAGAAAATCATGATTTAAAAAAAAAAGCAGATCTACAAGCTCATAGCGCGGCACTCGGTGCTGCGCTATGAGCTTGTAGATCTGCTATTTTTGAATAGCCCAAAGAAATCTTAAAATGACACAGATGATGCTTTCCCGGTCTTAAAGAGTTAAGTGCTCTATATTCTGATGGTAATCATTGCTATAGAGTGTAACAGGGGGTCTTCCTGTCTCTCCAGCTCTTTAATAAGCAGAAAATACATTTTCAGGTCAGGATACGTACTTGAGGAAGTGATGACCACTGCAACAAGGGAGGGAAAGCATCTGTGTCATTTTAAACTGTAGCCATATTTTAGGCTTTGGCTATTCAAAAATAGCAGATATACAAGCTCATAGCACGGCACGAAGCTTGTAGATCTGCTATTTTTAAAAAAATCTTGAAAATGTGTGCAAATCTTTGAATATATATTTTTTAAAGTCAACATTTTTACTCAAATCTTTTATTAACTCAAAGCTTCTGGAGGTCCCTGGAATGAAATATTTTGAGATGGGGGGTCCGCGGCCAAATACATATAATTTTGGGGGTCCTTAACATGAAAAAGGTTTGAGCACCACCAATATAGCAAAATACGCTTGAATTACGATAGAGCAGCTGCTTTGGAACTGTAAAGTTTCCCGGTTCAATCCCCGGCCCCTCCTGGCTTAGCGTTAAAGTGTCCTTGAGCAAGACACTGAACCCTAGCTGCTCCCCTAGTAGTTAGTGTGGGTAAATGCAGGGGACAAATTCCAGGTATGTGCAAAATGTACTTATGGGCAATACACCCCAACAACTATCTTATGTGAAAATCCCTCTCGGTGGAACGTGGCTCTCACGTTACCCAACAAACTTAACGGAAGACCTTCTAGTCTTTGTGTGGCAACGTGAGACCATCTTTGTTGGCAGTGGCACCAGTGGTGGATAAAGTACTCAAATGTTTTACTTAAGAAAAAGTATCAATACTGCAATGTAAAAAATACTCTGTTACAAGTAAAAGTCCGGAATTCAAGTAAGTAAAAGTACAAAAGTATTGGTATCAAAATGTACTTAAAGTACCAAAAGTAGAAAGTACTCATTGTCACAAGCTTTCAAATGTATAACAATCTTTTGAAAATAGCAGATCTACAAGCTCACAATGTGTCGCATCGCGAAAAATAGGGCTGAAGTGAGTAATGTATGTTTTGTAATAATAATCCAAATCTACAAAGTAACTAGTAACTAAAGTTTTCAAATAATTGTAGTGGAGTAAAAGTACAATATTTGCCTCTGAGATGTAGTGGAGTAGACGTAAAAGTACTGAAAATTGGAAATACTCCAGTAAAGCAAAAAATACCTCATAATTGTACTTGAGCACAGCACTTGAGTAAATGTACTTAGTTACTTTACATCACTGGTGGCAACGTGAGCCCATCTTTGTGTGGCACTGCCCAAACCACTGCCAGGATTCGATTTTGTCTTCTCCCCCTGTCAGACGGGTGGGAGTGCATGCCTATTAGAGGTGTACACGTTCCTGTGTGATTTACTACACCCTTCAACCTTCTTGTGATTAACCCATTAAGACCGGGAACGCATCTGTGTCATTTTTTGATTTCTTTGGCTATTCAAAAATAGCAGATCTACAAGCTCATAGCGCGGCACCGAGTGCAGCGCTATGAGCTTGAAGATCTGCAATGTTTTGAAAAATTTAGAACATTTGTGCTAATCTCTATTATATATATATATTATAAAGTGAACATTTGTAACTCAAATCTTTGCTTCCGGGGGGTTCTACAAATGTCTTCTAAATCCTAACAGTTTAAAAATATATATATGTCACTATAATCAGTGGTTCTCAAACTTTTATTATGTCAAGGACCCCCAAAATTATATGTATTTGGCCGTGGACCCAATCTCAAAATGTTTTGTTCCAGGGACCCCTTGAACTAAAAATGTTTGCTTTAAAAATATATATATATTCAATGGTTTGCACACATTTTCACGATAAAAAAAAAATAGCAGATCTACAAGCTCATAGCACGGCAAAGAAATCTTAAAATGACACAGATGCGTTCCCGGTCTCAATGGATTAACAACTTGACACAGACATTGACGGCATAAACGCCACTAAGGAGGTTTACGACGGGTGCCATGTCAGTTGTACTTGGCCCAGGTTTGAGCCGTTTGAGGCCGCTGACCTAATCTAAGACGTATTCTCGGTGTCCAGTTCATCCTTAGTGAATCTAAAGAAAGATTAACAGTTGGAAAGACCTTTTGAAGGAAGGACCCGCCGCCCCTTCCATTGTTGCCCCCAGGGGACCTCTTGTCCCCATCAAGGCATGTGTGTGACCTGCAATGACAGCCAAAGTAGCTTCACACACACACACACACAAACGTCCACACTGTGGGGTCAGATGGCTGGCTGTCGAAGACGTCTTGTTATGGACGTTTTATGGATGGGGAATCTTAAGTCACTGCGGGAAGATGAAAAGTATCACATTTTGATGACCCCCCAAATTGATGGGTGTATTTGGCCGCAGACCCCTATTCTGAAAGGTTTTAGTGACACGTCTCCCATAAGAGAAGATTTGTGTTTAAAATAATAATGGTGTTAATGATATTGATAATAATAATAATTATACAAATAAATAAATATATCTGCTCGACACTGTAGCTATCAAAGGACGTTGAGAATGTCACATGGATGTTTTTTTAATAATCATTGATTAGCTAGTTTGTTAACAGTACAGGTAATACAGTCAAAGGTTATGCCAAAAGGATGACACAAACACGTTTGAGTTTGGGTGGAGAGTCGAGATCTTTAATGGGTTTTGGTAGTGCATTCCACATTATGGTGGCAGCCTAGTAGAATCAATTTTCCTCATGTTTGAGCCTGAATTCAATGTGACTTGCATATGTCTTCCATTGCAGCATTGTAAGAGATAACATGTTTGTACTGCTCTGAGATAGTAGCTAGTATAGAGTATTGACTTACACACAGACAATGGTGACCTGAATACTAAACTCCTGTTTGGGGGGAAACTGAGCCCATGTTCTGCCTCAGCAACAAATGAAAAACTGTTTTCTGGTTGTCGTTCTTTTTCCTTCTTCCTGATGTAATTTCCTGTCTCCCTCAGCTGATCGTGCTGAAGCGCAAACTGTTCCCCCGGCGCAGAATCAGCAAGGAAAGCAACTCCGAGCGCGTGTGAAAGAAAGAGTGGAAACTCCTCCTTTATCCTCTCCTGGTCTGCAACTTACCTCCACCAAAGCTCTCCATCCTCTCCCCCTCCCCCCGTCCTCTGCCCCTGCTCTCGGTACCCCTGCTCCTCATGGGTGGAGGGGACAGACTAGGGGACCGTCCCGAGTGGGTGACAGAGTCCAGACTCGGGACGTTAAACGTTTGAATGTCCTCCTGGTTAAAACGGCGATGGCGATGGACGAGCTCTGGCCAGGTGCTGAGTGACAGGGAAACGGACCACTAGACTACTGGACCGCCCAATGCTGCAGACATGTGACAAAGGCAGCCACAAATCCTGTCACTACTCCTCCACTCCTCTGGGGGAGCTAGAGACTTGCATATAAGATGTGTGTGTGCACACACACACACACACACACACACACACAGACAGAGGACCTTTGCCAACATGAACCAATTACCCCCTGTGGTGGGGCAGCCATGTGATTGATCTGCTGTTGGTGTGTGTGTGTGTGTGTGTGTGTGTGTGTGTGTGTGTGTGTGTGTGTGTGTGTGTGTGTGTGTGTGTGTGTGTGTGTGTGTGTGTGTGTGTGTGTGTGTGTGTGTGTGTGTGTGTGTGTGTGGGGTGTGTGGGTGTTACTATAATTGTGAGGGTCAAATGAGAAAGAGACATCATGAGGACACTTTTCCTGATACCTCACAAGAGAAATTGTTTATGGTTTGCCAGGATTCGATTCTGTCTTCTCCACTGTCAGTTGGGTGGGGGTGCATGCCAAATAGAGGTGGCTATAGCTTGGCTATAATATATGATCGCAAATCTACAAGCCGAGATAGTTAGTTAAAAAGATGTCCAAAAATAAATAATGGCGTTCATAAAATCACCCACCTAAATAGCTGATATCCTCACAAGTATAGTAATACAAAGTGTGTGTGTGTGTGTGTGTGTGTGTGTGTGTGTGTGTGTGTGTGTGTGTGTGTGTGTGTGTGTGTGTGTGTGTGTGTGTGTGTGTGTGTGTGTGTGTGTGTGTGTGTGTGTGTGTGTGTGTGTGTGTGTGTGTGTGTCAGTGTCAAACTTCCGTCTGGTGTTTCAGAACTGAAAGTTGAAGTAGGGATTGAGAATGTCTGCGGTACGACGTCTAATGAGAAAACACAATAGGAATTCATCGACGGCCATCGTAAAACCACTTGAACCCTAGCGTTCCTACTCTGGGGGGCGAACCTTCAACGAAAACAGCTGATCTACAGTACGACGATTGTGGATCGGCTGTTTTCTGCGAAAAGATTTGGTGTTGAGGGAAATACTAGTAGACCTAGTATTGAGCCCTGGGGGACCCCAGGCTGCCAAGTATATGGGGTTTAAGTAGTCGAGCCTAATTTATACTCTTATAGTCGGATGCGTCTTTAGCTTGAAGATCAGGTTTTTTATCGGCAAGTGGAACGGGGTATAAATTAAGCTTTACTTGTGTTGTGTTGTTACCATACTAGGGAAGAAAAAACAGACATGGATTGTATATAGGCTATAAAAACTAAATCGATAAAGTGCCTTTTTTTGTAAGAGTTTCGATTGTTCCCACAAAGCATTCCTGCACACCCAATACGTCCCTTTTTACATTTGAATCAGCTTTTAAAAACGACGCCCTCACAGACATCGTCTTACACGTAGGGCTGTCACGATTACAAATTTACGCTGACGATTGATTGTCACTCAAATAATTGCGATTAAAGATTTAATTGTGTGTTTGGCATTGAAACATTGGAACATATGAAGCCTTTTAGGCTTCGTAATAAAAAAATGGCACAGGGCAGATAACTGAAATATACAAAGACATTATTGACATATTTAATAATTTTATACATGTAAAAAAAAGCAGAAATAGCTGATCTACATGCTTACAACGCGTCACGAAGTGACGCGTTGTAAGCTTGTAGATCAGCTAATTCTGCTTTTTTTAATTTGAAAAATGTGTGAAAATCTTTCAACATGGAAACGATTATGACAATTATGCAAAAATAATTGCGATTATGATTATGTAATAATTGTGACAGGCCTACTTACACGTGTCATATGACCGGCTTTCATGATTTACTACGGGAATGAGTGGGATTAAGAGTAATATGAGCATTATTAATGTGGTGGGGGGACATTTTTTTTAAATCTATGAATGTTTGACATTGTATTTCCCAGTCGCCTGTGTGTCCCCGTGGGACCCCCGCGAGTCTTCCATAGTGTCTGAAATTCAGACCCACCCTCCCCGACCGACCTGACCCACCCACCCACCCACCCACTCTCAGCATGCTTAAATTATTTTGATTGTATTGTTCATGATGAGCCATGCGACCAGTTGTGATGCATTTCAGATGAATGGCATGGAATGTTAATTTAGACTGTTCTACTTTTCTGTCCTTTTTTTATGACTCCATAACTTTAAAGGCTGATGTATGTTCGGTCGTGCGGTCCTCCGTCACGCACAGAACATTGTGAGCTTGTAGATCGGCAATTTTCAGTGCGCAACACCGGCACGCAACAATGTCTAAATCAAGCCGCCTTAGGCCTGTGATTCGGTCGTCTTGAGGTCACTTGTTTGGCAAACATTCAAACTGAGGCTATACAGTATTTAAGAGTTTAGCTGCTGCTGCTGCTGCACAAGTGAAATAATGTAATGCGATGCAAGAAGAACCCCTCCTCACAAAGATATTGTTGCTGTCGGGCAGAAACCTTGTATCTCCATATTTCAGTGTTTTTTGTGCCACAGAGTTGCACATAACTTAAAGTAGCAAACTCTAGTAGTAGCAAACTCGTAGATCAGCTATTTTTGAAACATTTCTAGAGAGAAAATGGTCGTGTTTCATAAATGTTGAACCAATGAAAAGTATTAACTTGTTGTGACTTAGCAATAACTACATTGGATCCATTGGAACACAGGTACTTGTAAACATTTCCTGAAAAGTGACAGTTTTGGACATAACTAGGTTTCCAGCCTACCGTGACAATATGTTTCACAAGGGAGCTTGCCCAGGCATGCACCCTCCCTCACACCTAGCCCTAACCCCCAGTCCAAACTGAGGGCTGAACACAGGGCTAACACTTTTCACGCATGACCATTGAGTAACACATTGGATGTCTGTGGAATGAACTCCCCTGGGATGTGTCAAATTCAGAGTGAATCGTTTTTCACACTGAAATAATAAAAAAAATGGGATTTGGTTCCGGTTTCACTGGTCTTGTTTATTTTTCTTTTAAAATCATTACAGGGACAAGAGGTATGAATGAAAAAACAAGTCTTTATTACAAGCTTTGTCTCGCATACTTGTTAGTACAAAGGTGTCTTCACGGTGTGTTCTTGTTGGACAGTGCAACGTCGCATTAAAATCGCACATTTGCAATGCATACTGTAAGTTCAGGTCAAAAGTTGAAAACGAAAATCATTTGAGAACACGCCCTTCTGCTACGTACTACATCCATCAGAAGGGGAGTGGGGGGGGGCAGCATGATTCCATCTTTATTTGTCCAGATAATCATAATTATGGAGGGAACAATTTCTAACCCTAAGACAGCTTGTGTGCCGGCACTGTAGTAATAATGTCCCTTTGTCTATCCCTAGTGGAGTTGGAAAAATCGACAACGTCGATCGCGTAGAAACGTCACATTCCAGTCTGAGATTACAAAAACCATTCAGGATCACATGGTTGAATAGTTATCGTTAGACGCGTGACAATTCAGTCACTGCATCTTTTTCAAGTACCAAACATACATTCACCTATACTGTAACTACATCATTTGTATAAGTGACGACGGAAAAAGAAGAGCCGTTACCGTGTAGTGCGAAGAACAGAAAGCCTTCCAACGAACTCTAGTGTATGTGTATGTGTGTGTGACACTAAATTGATTAGCATTCACTTCCATAAATGAAGATTTCTGCAGAGGATGCAGAATAAAAAAAATACATTGTTCATCAGTGGCTTTAAATACGAGAGAAATTAAAAAACAGAAGAAAAAAAAAAACATTAAGCAAAAATATTTAAGGCGTCATTTGAATTCTATACAATCACAAAGAATTAATATTAGCCCTTTAGGGAGGAGGAAATGGAGCGGAGGCGTTAATGCATCATCTATTGACGACTTTCTATAAAGGCGTGAGCTTATGTGGTTTCACTTAAGAGGGTCAGTCATTTAAATGTGATTATAACTTAAACCAGAGGTTCTCAAAGTGGGGGCCAGGGGTCCCCAGCAAAATATGTTAATATTAGGGGTGTGCCGATACACTAATTTCACCAAACGATACGATACGATATTTGGCTCACAACTTCGATACGATTTCGATACGATACGCACTTTTTTTATTATTAAAAATATATGGGGGAGAAAAAAAAGCAGATGCAAACAAATAATTCTGTTTTTGCATTATTCAGATATGCGAACTTGTAGCTTTTCAGCTACAATAGCCGTTTTGAATCCAAATAGGGAAATAGTGTGACACCTGACCCGAAAAAAAACATGTTGTCACCCTTTTCACCTCGGGGCTGTTTGCATGCCTGAATATTATTATTGTAAAAAAAACAAAACAATTTTTTTCCCCTCAAAACGATACATATCGTCACGAAAACGTATCGCGATATATCGCGGGACGATATATCGGCACACCCCTAGTTAATATAGTTAACATAATCAGTTTAACCACTTTAACACTATATACATCGGCTATTTGAAAACAGCAGATGTACACGCTCACGACGCGTAGAGGTGCAATGTGTCTTGAGCTTGTAGATCTTCTATTTTCAACAAAATCGTGAAGAAAATGTGAAAAAAAAAAGTCACAAAATATCTTCGGATGGGGGTCCGCAGCCAAATACATTAATACTTTGTGGGGTCCTCTTGACATATAAAATGTTTGAGAACAACATAAACAAAAGTTGAGCCTCACAGAAGAATCGTCATCAATTCTCAGCATTAACAGGCCCCGCCCCCTTCGCCTGCAGCCTGTGACAGCGTACCTCATTAACATGTCAGCCCACATTACCATCTTCATTGGAAATTACTTTGAGGTCCGAATGGTTATTCATTTTATTTTGCTTTTTTTTTTTCATAGCCCTGATTTGAGTTCATTTCAGATTGAGCCACATTTCATTTAATAAATATAACTGAGAAATGATTTACTAAATATTTCAACGGCTACGAAGTTTAGCTTGGGCACGTGTCAAACCACCAGTGGAGGAAAGTAACTAAGTACATGTACTCAAGTACAGTACCGAAGTCAAATTTCAGTTTATTAACCCATTAAGACCTGGAACACATCTGTGTCATTTTCTGATTTGAGCTAAAAAGAATTATTTTACACTTTGGCTATTCAAAAATAGCAGATATACAAGCTTGTAGATCTGCTTTTTTTTTAAATCAAGAAAATGTGTGCAAATTAATATATTTATATTCTTTTCAAGCAAACATTTTGTAACTCAAATCTTCGCTTCTGAGGGTCCCTGGAACAAAATATTTTGAGATGGGGGTCGGCGGCCAAATACATATAATTTTGGGGGTCCTTGACATGAAAAGGTTTGAGAACCACTGATATAGAAGCTTTAGAAGTAAGAATCGGCCTCAGGTCTTAATTAAAAGAACTGGAGCGACGGGGAGACCCCTGTTCCCTAACAAACACTCGATATAAATAATGTTTTTATCACAAACCTTTTTTGTTTTAATAAAAAAAAATATCACGAGAGGAAATATTCTCTTCGATGAGCGGTATCGATCGTATTTGATTTGACATTTGCCCAAGCTACTGTATGTGGTACCCGTTGAAGCCAACTTATTTTGGTCACTGATTTGAATGAGAAAGATAAAATGGAACCATTAGTTTGTTTTGATGCAAAAAACGAATTCTCTGATGGCATAAGATGATATTCCAACCTGTGCCCGATTTCCACTCATTTCTATGGATTCCGTGTGTGTGTGTGTGTGTGTGTGTGTGTGTGTGTGTGTGTGTGTGTGTGTGTGTGTGTGTGTGTGTGTGTGTGTGTGTGTGTGTGTGTGTGTGTGTGTGTGTGTGTGTGTGTGTGCAGCCTGATCTCCAGAGAATACCGTAACATTGCACGGAACAGTGCACTTCATTCCGTGGATAGTCGCCTCGGAACTCCCAAATTGCGTGCATATGTACGGCGAGTCCCACGGTGGGCGTAACCAGTCGCAACACGGAAAAAACCGGAAGCAGAGCAGTCCCCACAATAAAATTTACGATTCTGTGCCTATCGGTACATAACTCAAACGGCGCTGAGTAGGCACAGGCGAATGTCCCACCGTTCAGGACGGCAACTCGGTCGCCTTAGCTCCCTCGGTGGTCCTTCACGGGGGGACAATTCGCCTGTGACTGCGCGCCTCCGAAATGGTTTTGTCACAAGGCAGCGCCGTACCATATGCACGCAATTCGGGAGTTCCGAGGCGGCTATCCACGGAATGAAGTGCACTCGTTCCGTGCAATGTTACGGTAATCTCTGGAGATCGGGTTGGTGTGTGTGTGTGTGTGTGTGTGTGTGTGTGTGTGTGTGTGTGTGTGTGTGTGTGTGTGTGTGTGTGTGTGTGTGTGTGTGTGTGTGTGTGTGTGTGTGTGTGTGTGTGTGTGTGTGTGTGTGTGTGTGTGTGTGTGTGTGTGTGTGTGTGTGTGTATCACTATACTTGCCAAATGTCCCCAGAAGTACTATAGAATTTGAGAAACATAACATTGTAAGGACCATTTTCCTGGTCCTCACAATGGGGTTGTTGATGGCTTTAACCCTTTAAGACCGGGAAAGCATCAATTGTGTCATTTTAAGATTTCTTTAGCTGTTCAAAAATATACAAGCTCATAGCGTGGCACAGAGTTCCGCGCTATGAGCTTGTATATCTGCCTTAAAAATATATATATATTTATGTTTGAATATTTTTTAAAGCGAACATTTGTAAAATATTTAGTTCCAGGAACCCCAGAAGCAAAGATTTGAGTAACAAATGTTCGCTTTAAAAATATATATATATTCAAAGATTTGCACACATTTTCAAGATTTTTTGAAAAATAGCAGATCTACAAGCTCATAGCGCTATGAGCTTGTAGATCTGCTATTTTTGAATAGCCAAAGAAATCCAAAATGACACGAGATGCGTTCCCCAGATTGAATGGGTTAAAAAAAGGGGTTAGGGTGATTTATAATTAGTTGCGCACTGGTGTCCCACACCAGTGTCCCCACAAGTAAAGTAATACAAACATACAGAGAGTGTGTGTGTGTGTGTGTGTGTGTGTGTGTGTGTGTGTGTGTGTGTGTGTGTGTGGGTTTGCATTCCTGCGGTCAGATCAGGGACTTGAAGACTCTTTCCATCGGTGGGATCAGACCAAGTTCTACTGAGAGGTGTTGACTGTGCGGAGGCTGTCGTGGCTCTCTGGGGCGGGCGTGCGCTCCTCGTCTTCTGCTCTCAGAAGCGGGGCGACGTCGTCTCGCTCGTCCCCGGATTCCTCCCGCCGGGCAGGCCATCAGTCGCGGTGGGCGTGGCCCCCCGCCGCCGTGATGCTGAACACGCAGATCTTGAGGTGGGAGGCGATCTGGAGGCACACGCCCGTGCAGTAGCGCGTGAGGTCCAGTAAAGAGAAGACCTAGCAAGGAGAAGACGATTGAAGGATTAAAATGATTGAAGGATGATCATGTGTGTTGGAGCCATTTCATTTAAAGGAATAGTTCACCCCCAAAATGACTTTTTTTTCTCCAGTCGATTAGTCACCCCATGGAGACTTGAATTCATGGATATTTTTTTGTTTTTGTCGCATTCCTAAGCCAATAATTTGGTGACCGGCAGCGGTTCCGGTAGGAGACACAAATAGTCTCCTTTGAGTCTCCTACCGGAACCGCTGCCTACCGGTCCGCTGGTCATCAAATTATTGCCTTAGGAATGCGACAAAAAAAGGGGTGAACTATCCCTTTAATTTCATATTTTTTGACTCAATGTTGCCTCTACTGGTGGCCTACCATCAGCTCCCAGTACTTACCATATATACAATATAGTTACCCAAGCTATGTTACTCCAGGATCGAGCCCAGAAAGGAAAATGCACAACCGAGCTACCCGGACATAGGTGTGTTTCATTTATGTGCTTGTGTGTGGCAGCATAACGTTAAGTGTACAGGAGCTGTCCATGTTGGCACACACTAACACCTAACTTAAACACAACCACTAGTCATGCTACCTTCAGCTGTGAAAAGGGTTTATTGTCCTTTTTTCAACCTTGTGTTCCTATTTTGGGCATGTCATCATAGACTATTTGTTTCTGTTTTTTTCCCTAAAAAATAGCAGATATACAAGCTCACAACCTCCATGTCTATCCGTACTCCCTACAAGAAAACAAAATCACCCACTTTACCCCTGTAAATCAGTGACGCAAAAGAAGTTGTTTCTGATTCTGACAACACGTGAGCTTGTAGACCGGCTAATTGTCAACGCACGACACCATCGTACAGGCAAGTACAAAATAGGGCTTACATGTAAGTGGTCACCTCAGTGTGTACTATTGCAAGAGGAAGAACATCAATGTACAGTCTCACCATGGCTGTCCAGAGGACGATGTACTCATCAAAGTAGCTGTTGAAGTATTGGTTGAGGAAGAGGAGTCCGGGGCCGATGAAGGCTGTGTCTGGGAGGTACAACTCACTCCTGGTCATGTGGGCGATCTACGGGCCAAGGAGAATCATGAGGAACACGCAGTACGTCACCCATTCTCAACCTATCAATAACACAGCAGTTCTCTCAACCTTCTCTGGATCAGGCCCCCACTGAAAATCTCGAAAAACACTTTATTTTGAATGATCGATCAATCGATTGTTAGAATTATCGTAGTATAGTATACTCTAAATTCCTATTTATCTGTTTTAAAGTAAGAATACCATGACACTTTTTTTTACCATAATTAATTTACATTAATTAATATTAAAGTCATATTATCATCAACATCGTTGTGTTTTGCCAATTCTTTGGGGACCCACTTGCAATATCTTATACAGCCCACCAGAGGGCCCACAGGTTGGGAATATGTGCACTAACATCATTTCAAACAATCCTAAAGGATCAACCCACCTAAGAAGGCATATCACATCTATTTCTAGCTCACAAGGCAACTCGTTGTGAGCCAGTAGATCTTTTTTTTCTTTCTTTTTTTTCTACAAAAAATCCCAAGAACAAATCTTGTATTGGGGTCCCTGCTGGCACAAAATATTTTCAAATGGGGGTCCGTGGCCAAATACATATTAATTTGGGGGGGGTCCTTGACATGAAAATGTCTGAGAAGCGCTGCTCTAGGCTCCGTACCACCAGCTTGTTGGAGATCTTGGAGATGACCATGCCGAAGGTGATGATGTACAGACAGGGGTGCGCCTCAAACAGCTGGCTGGAAGACTTCTTGAAGATGATGAAGGCCAGTGTGAGGATGAGCATGATGTGCATACCAGGGGTCAACACACTGGTGTCCTGCATGTCACACGCGCACACACACACACACACACGCACACAAAATATGCATCACTGGCTGGTCACATGAAATCTGAGATCCACATTGGAGCCATGCCGTTCCCATATCGTTGCTGATCCCTGCTTGATCGTACTACAGAGTCACACAAAAGTATCAAAAGCAGCAGATCCACAAGCTCGCTTTTTTGAGCTTGCAGATCTTCTACTTTTGCCATTTTTGAAATTTGAATTCTTAACACATTGGGTGCCAGCATTTTTTCATAACAACTTACGTTGGGTGCCAGCATTCTCCCCATTGACTGCGCTTTGCTGTTTAAAGCTCTAGACTCCACGAGGAGCAAATCCATGTAAAAAAAAACATCCATTCATGTTGCGCGATGACCCTGGCTACAACCTGGAACGATAACATTTCACTCGCGAGTTACAATGGGGGGGGATCGCGCATCGCGCATGACCGGTTTTCCCCACCGGAAACAGATTCGGAGATATAGGTGTTTTAAAGAAGGAAATAGACAGGAAGTGGATGGCAGCCATGTTTTTGTTTTTCCGGTGATCTATCTGGCCTATCCTTCTCAAGATCACAATGGGTACTCCCAGAGCTGCTCTAGCCCCGCCCGTGTGGAGAAAAACGAAAAAAACAAAAAGACATATTTCACGGTCTGGACCGTGTTCGGCACCGGACCGCTACTCTGCGCAAACACGGTTCAGACCGTGTTTGGCACCCGATGTGTTAAAAGTAACAGTTTTGGACATATGAGGTTTCCACCCGACAGAGACGATATGGATCCCGAGATCCACATGATTACATTTTTTCCCCCATTACCATGGCGCTATGAGCTTGTATTGTAGATCTGCTATTTTTGGAAGAATCGTGAACATTTGTGCAAATCTTTGAATATTTTTTAACATTTGTAAAATATTTTGTTCCAGGGACCCTCAGAAGCAAAGATTTGAGTTACAAATGTTTGCTTTAAAAAGATATATATTCTAAGATTTGCACAAATGTTCAACATCTTCCAAAAATAGCAGATCTGCAAGATCATAGCGCGGCACTCGGTGCACGCTATGAGCTTTGAGCTATATATGCTATATTCAGACAACTTGTTGTGATTTGCCACTATAATCAAATTGAATTCAATTGAAAAGAGACAAAAACGGTTGTTTTCAGTGAGAGAGTTTCATACTTACGGCCACGGTGGATCCGTTCTTTCCCACGCCTCCGTTGAGGATGACATGGAAGTAGTTATAACAGGAGTACACGGCCCCGCCGATGATGCCCAGGATGGGGAAGACGTAGAGCGGCACGTCGACGACATGCAGCTGGGGACACATGACACACAGAGGACCAATCAGCACCCAGCTACCACCACTGGTCGTCATGGGAACAGCGGGAGGAGGAGGAGGAGGAGGAGCATTTATGAGCGGTGGGCGGGGCATGCCGGGCGAGCGCGATGGGACCACAAAGCCAAATTATGCGGGTGACATCATCAGCTTTTTCTTTTTGACAGATCTTGTCTAATAGATCACTGGTTCTCAACGTAGGGTCCGTGGACACACCAGGGGTCTTTCTTTGAGGAGTTACGGGTCTGTAACTCAGAGAGTGTACAAATGGAACCAAATGGACCCTAAAGGGCGCTACATGCTAGAATTCAGTTCTTATGACTCAGAAGAAGAAAGTTCTTATTTTACTGCCAACCAAAATAGTTCTGAGAGCTAGACTCCCTCCACCCTACACTCGGTAATCAGATCGAATTAATAACAGCTGTGTAGCTTGCTCTGTGTCTCCAGACTATGGAGCATTGTGTACATCTAGCGTGGATATTTTAATGCCTGGATACTGGACATTTAGACATTTTGTCACAGAGGCAGGCTATGGAGATTTAGCTAGTTCTGTTTTTGTGTTTATGCATGGTCACTAGAGGGGGATAGAGGAGTTTGTAAAAACGCTACCTAGGTGTGCTGGGTTGGCGTGATAGTGAAATAGAAGAGGTTCTTATTGACGTCATTTTGTAGTTATAACCTACCCCATAAGGAGAAAGTTCGGACCGTAGCATGTAGCCCCCCTTACGGGTCCATTCGGTTCCATTTGGACCCTCTCAGAGTTACAGACCCGTACCCTTGAGGTCCGCGGACCCGACCTTGAGAACCAGTGCACTAGATGACCTGTTGCCATGGCGTTTAGCTACCCCATAATATTTACCTTTTTTGTCATTTCCCTCACGTGACGTTTAGTCAAGCCTCCACAGGCAGCACAGTGAAAGTGAAAACACAAGGTCTATTTAAACGGCTTGTAGGAGGATAAACTACGAAATAGGGATTGGTAGAGATTTTAACCCATTAAGACCGGGAACGCATCTGTGTGTCGTTTTTAGATTTCTTTGCCTATTAAAAAATAGCAGATCTACAAGCTCACAGCGCGGCACCGAGTGCCGCGCTATGAGCTGGTAGATCTGCTATTTTTGAAAAATCTAAGCGAACATTTTAACTCAAATCTTTGCTTCTGGGGGGGTCCCTGTAACAACATATTTTGAGATGGGGGTCCGCGGCCAAATAAATATCTACAAATGTTTTCTAAATCCTAACAGTATGTTTGCTATATCAGTTATATCACCAACTTTTCCATGTTTCCATGTCAAGGACCCCCATCTCAAAATATGTTGTTCCAGGTACCACCAGAAGCACAGATTGGAGTTTCGCTTTAAAACATATATATTCAAAGATTGTCCACAAATTGTCCACGATTTTCCAAAAAAACTATAGCAGATCTACAAGGTCATAGCACGGCACTAGGTGCCGCGCTATGAGCTTGTATATCTGCTATTCTTTAATAGCCAAAGAAACCTTAAAATGACACAGACGCGTTCCTGGTCTAAATGGGTTAAAGAAGGTGTAAGTGATATTGTTTGTTCAAATTGGTCTTCTTAAATGGCTCTAGAGAGTGTTTGTTCAGTAACAGGTCTTTCCAGCTCTTCAGTAAAACAGAAAATACATACAAAGAGCTGGAGAGATGGGGAGACCCCTGTTACTGAACAAACACTCAGAAAATAGAGTGCTCTTCAATATAGAGCTTAAACTTTTTTAACAAAAAACCTTTTGTTCTAACCAAAATATATCACTCACAGCACCCTTTAATACCATCGCTGTCAGGCAGAAACCTTGTATCTCCATATTTCGGCTTTTTATGGCTTTCCATAAATGCCCTATTTTACACTTAGTCTTATGAGTGCCGCGCAAAAAGTAGCTAATTAAAAGCTCACTGCGCGTCGTCGCATGGTGACACGTTGTGAGCTTGTAGATCGGCTATTTTGTAAGATCTTCAAAAAAATTGCCTATTATGACGGTATACAGTAATGGTTGAAAGTGGTTAAGTGTGTCTGTGGGCTTTATAAATATTCATTATTTATCCAATGAAAAGAGTTAAGTAATGGTTTTTGGACGTACAAGGTTTCCACCCGACAGTGACGATATAACACAATGCCTGTGTTGTTAATGATGAGGGACAGTATGTAGTTGTGTGTCCATGGATGACCGTGGAAATGTGTGTAATTCTACCGTAGTTTGCCAGAGCCCCACGCCGCCAAAGGCTGACATCAGATACATGCCCATGATGGCGAACTGCACCTCTGTGACATCCACCCTGCGGTTAAAACAAACACAAAACACTCCGTTGTTACCATGCCTTGCACAAAAAAAAAACGTTAGTCTGGCTGATTGAAATCTCGAGATTGAAATCTCGTCTAGCGAGACTAAAGGTCCTTACACACCGGGGCGATTTTTTCGTGCGAATAATACGCTTTTTTTAAAAACCTTATAAAGTCAATGCAAGCGTACATGGCGCGAAAAAGCGGAAAAGCGAAGCGAAAAAGCGTCTTTTAATTATTCGGAACGAGTCCGAATTTTGCGTATATTCGCCACATTCGCCAGTGTGTAAGGACCTTAACGTTTTTTTGTGAGAAAACTGACTTCCGACGGTGAGAAAACGATAATATTACTTCCGCCGAATTAGTTAAATTTTCGCCAGAAACAGACTGTATCAAATATAAGTGACTGACTATCATAAACGATACAGAACCTCCTCCTCCCCCCCCCCCCCCCATCATAGAAAAGGTAAGAAAATCGTGGTCCAAAATTCCCCCCTGAAGCCGATTCTACAAATGTCTTCTAAATCCCAACAGTTTTCTGAAAAACTTATGTTTCTATATCAGTGGTGCTCAAACTTTACTTTACTTTATAAAGTATTTGGCCGCTGACCCCATCTCAAAATATTTTGTTCCAGGGATCCCCAGAAGCAAAGATTGGAGTTAAAAATGTTCGCTTTAAAACAACATATATTCAAAGATTTGCACACATTTTCATGATTTTTCAAAAATAGAAGATCTACAAGCTCATAGCGCGTTACCGGTATATAAGTGATCATTGTAATCTGTTCAAGAGGCAATTGTGTATCCCCCAAAATCATGAAGGCTGATTTGACCTTTGGGACAAATAAAAAAGTCAGTGTGTCCAAAAATGTAGTTACTGCACTTTGGCTTTAAAGGACATGTATATGTATTTGGCTGCAGACCCCCATCTGAAAATATGTTGTGCTGTACGAGAATATTTCTGTTAAAAACACATTCTAATTTTTTTTTAAAATGCCGATCTATAGTACATGCTGACAGGTTGTAGATCTGCTATTTTCAAAAAATATATGTTAAAAAAAATACAGAAATTTGAAACAGAGAACAGAAATCTCAGGGGTCCTTGACATGAAAAGATTTGAAAACCGCCGCCTTAAAAAAAAAAAAGAAGTGCTGCTTACAGGCCGAAGCGGAGCGTCCCGGACACATAGGTCTGCCAGTGGGCACAGAAGAACATGAACATCCCTATAAAACCACAGAAGAACATCCAGTCTGGGTAGTGTCCAATCCCACATGATATACACGTCCCCACCGCTACGAACACTGCAGGAGGACAGACGACACAGAGAGAGACACACAAATATTAGGCCTGTCACAATTATTACATAATCGTCTAATCGCAATTATTTGAGATAATTGCAATTATTGTTGCATAATCGTCATAATCGTTTTCATGTTGAATTTTGTTTTCACACATTTTCAAATATAAAAAAATATATTTCTGCTATTTCTACATGTTTAACATTATAAAATATGTCAATACTTTCTTTGTATAATTAAGTTATTTGTCATATCTGCCCTGTGCAATTTTTTATTCATATGTTTCAATGTTCAATGCCAAACACACAATTAATTCAAATCTTTGCTTCTGGGGGGGTCCCTGGAACAACATATATTTTGATGGGGATCGGCAGCAAAAAACATATGATTTTGGGGGTCCTTGACAAGAAAAAGTTTGAGAGTTCTCAAACTTTTTCTTGTTATATATAACAACATTAGGATTTAGAAGACATTTGTAAAGATTTGCACACATTTTCATGTTTTAAAAAAAAATTGCAGATCTACAAGCTCATAGCACGGCGCTATGAGCTTGTATATCTGCAGTTTTTTTAATAGCTAAGAAATCTTAAAATGACACAGATGCGTTCCCGCCCGGTCTTAATGGATTAATATATATATTGTTTTTATTATCAAATCCAAGTTTTTCTGATTTCAGGATGTTGCACTTTTTGACAAAATATGGGTCAAAACATCAGTAATGGCTGGTCTAGGACTCTCCAACATCAGGATCGGACCCAAAAATGTGGCATCGTTTGGGCTCTAGTATGAACTCCAAGCTGATTGGTTGTTATTCTGTCTGTCTGTATGCATGTACTGTATGTCACTCAATATCTGACATACTGTACATATTATGGTGGTGAAAGGTCAAGGTGAAGAAGGTTAATTATGGCTCAACACTGTGGTACATTACTAGTTAACTAAAGTATTCATTGCATTTGACAGCGTGTCTAAAGCAATCTCTCTTCCCTGCGTTAGGTTCACTAGAAGGTGTAAGATGGTTATGCAAACTGGCATATACGTTTCTAATTCCTTCCACAGCTTGACACTGCTGCCAGTGAGGAGCCCCCACTGGGAGGACGCAGTGCCTCTGTCCTACTCCTCCCTGCCCGCCCTTAGGAGAATGTGCACATTGTGCAGTGATAAAGATCTCCCTTCCCGCCTGGCTTCCCTCCCCCCGAACACAGCCATCGGCCCCATTGTGTTCGTGAAGACGCTCAACCAAGCCAGATGCACCACGGTGGATTCGAAACTCCTAGCCCAGTGTTAGGCAACACAAAAAGATATGTATGTGTACAAATGGACATTCTTGTAGTTACAGAGTGTACAAGAATGTACACATTTGTACACTCAGTTATGGGGGTCCACGACCTAAATTTGCACATCAAACTGGTGTTTCTTGAATTTAAAAAAGGTTTGAGAACCCCTGGCCTATAATGTCCACATTTCCAGTTCTTAAATTAAACATTGATTAAGTTCTGGCCCACCATCCTAATGACTTAGAAAAAAACTGTGCCGACGTCAAACGTACTTGCCGACCCCGGTCCTAAACTCTGTGGTGTTGAGCAGGTACTTCACCCCTGTACCACCTGTACACCCTAAATAGCATAGAAGTTTCCTAGCTCATATAACTACCGAATGCACACAGAGCTGTTGACAGTATACTCTGGATGCCATGTTAGACCGCCCATTAACCATTTTTGACCCATATTTTGTCAAAAAAAAGAATGCATGTTGCTATATATATACTGTATATAGCAACAACTACACACAGAAGAGTTCCCGGCTTGAAAGGTATAACGTATAGGTGTTCCAGGTCTAAATGGGTTAAGAAATTATACTGTATATTGTATACCGTTTATACTGTACATTTTTGTATTTATTATCTACAAGCTCACAATGCGTCGCAACGCTATGCATTGTGAACTTGAAGATTGGCTATTTTTGACATTTTTAGAAAACGTTCGGCTATAATGACATGCCCAAACTAGGTATGCCAGGTTGAACGTGGTTAGAAATCGGGACACATCGGCTGTATAATGGCCGACACTGATGTCGTCAGAAAAGTCAAATAATGAGACGATATATATCGACCAAAGCAATATTATGGCTCCGGCTGTAGTTTGGGTTTAGTAGTTTAGTGTCGTATGGGAAGTTTGGGGTTCTAGAAGCACCTGTAGAGACGGCATCACAGCCGTGGTCAAACAGCTCGCCCAGAGCAGAACTGGTGTTGGTCCGCCTCGCCTGCTTCCCATCGATGGCGTCCAGAGACTGGTAGATGAACAGACCCAACGCACTGAGAATGAACGCCCATGCTGGAGCCTGGAGAGAGAGAGAGAGAGAGAGAGAGAGAGACAGGCAGACAGACAGGGATGTGAATGTTAATCCATGAAGACCGGGAACGCATCTGTGTCATTTTAGAGTTTAGCTAACAGTATAACCATTATTTCATACTTTTGGACTATTCAAAAATAGCAGATATACAGGCCTGGGTCGTAGCGTGACGGTTCAGGCACCCTAGGCTGCAATGCCAGCCTGACAGTGTGTCGCGGGTTCGACTCCCGTTCCCGACGACCTTTGCTGCGTGTCACCCCCCATCTCTCTCCCGATTTCCTGTCAGCCTACTTTCCCCTCTCTAAATAAAAGGCATAAAAAGCCCCAAACAAAAATATTTAAAAAAATAAATAAATAAAATAAATAGCAGATATACAAGCTCATAACTTGGTGAACCACTGATAGAACCACCAATATTATAGCAACATACGTTTAAAAAAAATAAAATAATAATAGGATTTAGAAGACATTAGAATCCCCAGAAGCAAAGATTTGAGTTAAAATGTTTGCTTTAAACAACATATATATTCAAAGATTTTCACGATTTTTCACGATTTTTCTAAAAGAAAATAAGCACGGCACTCAGCTATGCTTGTATATCTGCTATTTTTTAATAGCCAAAGTATAAAATAATGGTTATAGCTAAAAATCTAAAATGACACAGAGATGAGTTCCCAGATTGAATGGGTTAATCCTCAAGCGTCGGTGAGGTAACACATCGCTTGCATAAGAAGCATCTTTACCCCAAATGAAGATTAGATTAGATTGAACCTTTATACAGCCGAAACGCTGTTTAGGAATCTACGATGAAAACATTTGACATTGTGACATGTTCCGTTTTTATTGCAATATGTATTGCGACATCATTATTATTAGATATCAGGATTTACTCAAATTCACCAGTTATTCTCACACACACACACACACACACACTATTTCTGGAGAGTTTTGCAAGCCAACAATAAGAGAAAAACAGTAATAAAGTTGATGTGTGGTACAGGACAGCTGACACACTACAGCAGGTGCGGACTCAAGGGTTCTATTTAAGTCATACTCGCCATACCCACAGCACCCCCACCCCCTACATACACCAAACTCTGTTGTACTGACTAATGGGTGAGCCGTTATACCATTACGATGTACCGTCTATCCCAGTGGTTTTCAAACATTTTCATGTCAAATACCTGTATACCTGATATGTACATAGATAGGCCACAGACCCGCCCCATCTAAAAAAGAATTATGCTTATCCCCCTTAACCCATTCAACTCAATCAATTTGTGATACTATAAAATAGCCATAAGGATTTAATGTAAACCATAACCACTTAAACCCTATATATATATATACACTGCTCAAAATAATTAAGGGAACACTTTGATCCCTTAATTTAAAAAATAATTTTGAGCAGTTTTTGTTAGCAGTATGTACACGGTTCATGAAAACTCAAAATAATTAAGGGATCAAAGTGATCCCTACATTTCTTTGAGCAGTAATAGTATATATAGTTGACCAGAGTCCCAAAGTTCTATATCAACGCTCCTTTTTTTTTCCCTCTACACCAAATCTCTTCGCTGAAAACAACCAATCTGCAAGTTCACAAGTTGTGAGCTTGTAGAGCTGCTATTTTCTCCAAATATTGGCCTCAGAATATGGACGCTAGTGTTGATTTCTTCGACTAAAACTAAGACGAAAAATGTTGGTCGACTACCTTTTTTCACTGACGAACACTAAATAAAAACTAAGCTATGATGACTAAAACTATGAGTAAATATATATATTAAAAAACTAGGGACTAGTGGAGAAGAGATCCAGTAGAACTAAAAGACAAGTCATTTTATGTTTGGTTGCGCTCGGGTGTTGAAAATAGCAGATCTACAAGCTCACAACGCGCCACGCTGCGACGCGTTGTGAGCTTGTAGATCTGCTATTTTCAGCATGCAACCAAGTGTATAATCAGACATTACGACGCCATCAAGGCACCGACAAAATACATTTTAGTCGGCTAAATCAACTGTAGATTTAGTAGACTATAATCTTATGATATTTAATCGACTAAAACTAGACACAAACTAAAACATTTCAGATTAAATATGACTAAAATATGACTAAAACTAAATCTGCTGTCAAAATCAACACCGACGCTAGGGTGCATGTGGTTACTGTGTGTGTGTGTGTGTGTGTGTGTGTGTGTGTGCGTGTGCGTGTGCGTGTGCGTGTGTGTGTTCGTGTGTGTGTTCGTGTGTGTGTTCGTGTACGTGTCATAAGGTTATGCTGGTGTTTCCACATCAGCCCGGTTAGGGTTGTGATGTGAACCAGGCTGAACCGTGCTGGTCAAGCCTGGAATGTGTCCTAGGCAAAATTCCAGCTGACCCACTGGGGGTCAGTTCCTCCTTCTGGCCCCAGTGGGGGTTGGGGGTCGTATGAAGACAATCAGCCAACACTGCGTGGTGTGTGTGTGTGTGTGTGTGTGTGCGCGCGTGTAAGTGTGTAAGAGAGAGAGAGAGAGAGAGACAGAGAGAGAAGGAAATGAAACTCATGCCGTCTTGACTCTTCAGAATTGCAGCCGGTCTTATCAACCCCCCCCCCCCCCCCTCCTCCAACACCACCGTCTTTATTAGCCTAAGCCTACTATCAGAGTCCAGTGGTTCTGTCTTTTATCTGCTAACTAATCAATATGTTATCTTAGATGGTACTATTGGTCAAACCCTGAACTCTACATGGGTTCATTCGCAACATACCACTATTAGTGAACTGCTTGCTTGCAAAAGGCATGAGGGGGACTTTCACCCACTTACAAGCACAGCTCACCAAGAAGGGTGTGATTGGGCATCGGTCAGTAATACGACTGCAATGGAAATGCCAGTGGATGGGTATATAGATAGATAGAGCAGTGGCATTTTTACGCCTGTCCCGGTCGGACTTTGTGTCAGTAGCAAGGTCCTCGTCTGCCTATAGGTATGGCTGGACAAAGGTATAATCTGATAACACACACACACACACACACACAACTTGCCTTCTTCTCATTCAACTAATGCACGCTGTAAGTGGATCATAGGTCACCTGTCACTTAAGTTGTTTGTCCCATGTGTTGCTGTTTTAATTACAGTAACAAGTGTTTACATCTATGTACATATGAGCTACATGAGTCCAAAACACTCACCTAAACTTATAGAATGATATAATATCATAATAGGTAACAGTAAGAGTGGGCACCTAATATATTTTACTTTCTGGTGTTTAATGCCACATGTTGCGTTCCTATTTAACAAGACAAAACCCTCCCATTTCTTAGATATATGGTTCACGAGTTATAGCTAGCAACGGTGTTGCTCACTAAGATGGTTAACCTTCGTTTACTACAGGCGCCTGTAAAACAGTGACTGGTAAACAAGTCAACAAGTGGAGGCTTTTTAACAGTGGTGGAAACGTGTGTAATGGGTACTTTTATTTTGAGTACTTAAGTGTATTTCAATGTGAATACTTTTGTACTTTTACTCAAGTAAACTTTGAGTCCCGGACTTCTATTTAAAACAGTAGTATTTCTATAATGGGGTATTATTTGGTACTTTTACTTGAGTACAAAATGTGAGTACTTCTTCCACCAAAGTCTACTGTTAGCTGTCTGTCAACAAGCATGACCTCACATCCAAACACCATGTCACCACAGACATATGACATGATCATCAGCTACTATGTATCAAAGCTGTCATTGTGGAGGAATCATAGACACACACCAAGGAACAGTAGACAGGAAACTATGTCACAACCAGTGGTGGAAAAAGTACTCACATTTTTTTCAAGTAAAAGTATATCAATACTGCAATGTAGTAACACTCTGTTTCAAGTAAAAGTCTGGAATTCAAACTGTACTTGAGTAAAAGTACAAAGGTATTGGTATCAAAATATACTTTAAGTACCAAAAGTAAAAGTAGTCTTTATACAGAATGTCCCATTTCACAAGTGTTCAAAATTAAATCTACAAAGTAACTATAATTGTAGTGGAGTAAAAGTACAATATTTGCCTCTGAGATGTAGTGGAGTAGAAGTAAAAGTATTGAACACTGTAAACACTCAAGTAAAAAAAGACCTCAAAATTGTACTCAAGTACAGCACTTGAGTACATGTACTGAGTTACCACTGCTGAATTGTATCGTAAAGGACGGGCGGTGTCGCTCGCCGATCTTATACAAGCTGTGATCTTGTAGATCGGCTGAGCCGATCTGCAAGATCACAGCGTTAGCTATAGCGACAGCAACAAGTTGAGTATATTAGCCCCCTGTGATCAGGCTACTCTAAGTACTTCTACTCACCTCCTCCTTGGCGCTGGGGCAGTAGATCACCAGCACCACGGTGGTCAGGATGTTGACCACCAGCCCTATGATGGTCAGGGTGTTGGGGGCCACCCAGACGGGGACCTGCTGGACCAGCCAGTTCCAGTAGATCTGACACGGGGGCTCGAACAGCGAGCGCCCCTCCGCGCTGTACTTGTGCTCCTCCAGCCGCTTGAGCTGAGCGGCTGACAGCGGCTCTGGCCACATTGTAGCCGTTTCTCTAACCCACCGCTACTATAACCGTTTACCTACCGCCTCCACAAAAACAAAAACAAAACAAAAAAAAGTATAATAAGCTACGATCCCCCGGAGATCTAAAGCCTCCCCCTGGATCTTTAGTGGATCCCTGGGATCTCCCCTTGGATCTAAGTGCTTATTGTGTCCGACCTCGATCCGGGCGATCAGTGGACATTTAGAGGAGAAAAGCGGCGGTTCTATCGACCTCCATGTCCGCACGGAGTGAGTTGTCGATTTATTATTCCTCCTTCCTGCCTTCCTTTCCTTTCTGATCGAGTTGCGTTGGGTTGTTTCTCTGAGGCAGGAAACGAAACGTGAGGTCCGGAAGGGAATACTCTGCCCGTCTCTTTTCCCGGGAAATTCGAAATGTATTCAGCGTGTTGCCTGCTATATGGAACTGATCGACACACGTGTTGGGGTATAGTAGTGTAGTGTAGCCATGTGCTTTAACAACAACATTTAAACCTCTCTACAACCACTGAAAGCTAGTAGGCTACTAGGGCCTACTACTGCAATTTACAATGTAGGCATTTAGCAGAGCTCTTAGTCTCTTAACAACCCATTTAGACCAGGAAAGTATATATCTTGTGTCATTTTTAGATTTCTTGGGCTATTCAAAAATAGCAGATATAATCTCATAGAGTGCTGCGCTATGAGCTTGTAGATCTGCTATGTTTGAAAAATTGTGCAATGCAACTCTTTGAATATATATATTTCAAGCGAACATTGGTAAAATATTGTTGTTCCAGGGACCTCCAGAAGCTCAAGATTTGAGTTAAAAATGTTGTTTCAAAAAAATATGTGCATTCAAAGATTTGCACAAAATGTTCAAGATTTTTCAAAAATAGCAGATCTACAAGCTCGTAGCGCGGCACTCGGTGCCGCCCTACGAGCTTGTAGATCTGCTACTTTTGAATAGCCCAAAGTATAAAATAATGGTGGTAGCTAAAAATCTAAAATGACGCAGTATGAGCGATGTATGTAAGGAAGGAAGGACAACACAAGGTAATACATCACATGCATAGAAATAGTAATCTAGGATCATAGGAAAACCAAGAACCTAGTCTAACAGTAGAATATAAAAAAATAAATAATAATCTGCACATTGAAACTATACACACTAGGGCTGTGCCAGGTTAACAATGATATGCATGTTGTTTGCTATGGTTATTTGCTCATGAAACTGTACTATTGACAGTGGATTTGTGCTGTGTAGCCAAATGTTCTTTATTTCTTTCCTATTATTCCTTAATAACATTCCATTGTTGTCATAGGCTATTTTCCCTTCTGAATTTGTCTCTCTGACATACAGTCACAGTGTGATAACATCTATACAATATTGACTTTATATATTGTAAACAAGCATAATAGGACTAGTTGCTGTTGAACAATTATGGTAAAACTGGGATTTACACAGAAATAAGAATCGCAATTTCGCAAACAAAAGTGTTTTATTCCATGATGGGTCATACTTACAAAGGTAAAAGCATGCACACGTGAATAGTCAGTTTATTTGAGCCTCAAGTCTCGAGAAATGTCATGCACAATGTGAAGACTGATGGTAAAGCCTCCAAATCATGGATTATTTATTTATCATGACATGAAAACCTTTTATTTCCTCCCAAGAAAAGAAATGAAATCAACAAATATGTCAGTGACTCGTAGTCAAATCAATACATTCAGTTATCCGAAATCGTCAGTCCAATCCTTTAACCACATGAACCCTAGCGATTCTATTTCTGGGAGTAAACATTTGGCAAAAATAGCCGATCTACAAGCTCACAACGCGATGCATCTCAGCGCGTTGTGAGCCTGTAGATCGGCTATTTTTGGCAAAGATATTTGGTGTAGAGGGAAAAAAGCAAGGGGCCTAGTTTGGACCCCTGGGGGACTCTGGTCAATGAAGTATACAGGGTTCAAGTGGTTCATTCTTCCTGCCATAGCACATTTCAAAGTTATATTTATTATATTGCATAACATCATACAGTCATCAAACATTTAAAGACGTTTCCGCTCTCCTTTCAGACAAATATATTACCTCCAACAAGCACGCTCAACCAAGGCTAAACTGTCAGTACTGTAGGTAAGTGTTGCGGTGACCTATACATAAATTATATATACGTTTGTATTATTTTATTTTTGTACACTCAGTATTTCTAGCCAAAGCAATGCCTACAAGCATCTGAGTCTGTCAAATACCACAGGGTAACAAATCTGAATGTGAACCGGCTGTTCTATAGCAACAAGAACAAGCCCCAAACCTGAACACAGCAAGCCACAGCACAGAGCAGTATACTCTCCCACACCCACACCCACACACACACACACACACACACACACACACACACACACACACACACACACACACACACACACACACACACACACACTCTTCCATGTTTTCCTCTGTCTGTCTGTCTGTCCATCCATCCATCCATCTGTCTATAATAGAAAGAGAACGTGACGTCACACCATTGAAAGTAATAGCTGAAAACCTCACAAGATGGCGCCACCTGTCCATTGAACTCAATGAACATATGGGCAAGGCGGTTGCTAGTTCTAAATGGGGCCTGTCACGATCATGACATTTTATTTGAAGATTTATTGTCGTATAAATAATTGTCAATTAATGATTTAATTGTGTTTTTGCCATTGAACATCAGAACATAAATAAACATTACATCTCCGTTTTCCTTTTAGACTTTGCAAGCAAAACTTGCACGGGGCAGATATGACAAATAACTTTAATATACAAAGAAATTACTGACAATGACCGGTACCAATAATCAAAATAAATAATGTACTACAGCCAAAACAGGCCTGCCGCCATTAAATGGTATGGTATGTGAAAAAAGAAATAGGGTAAATAGTCGATTTACAAGCTCACAATGTGTCGCATCACAACACGTAAGCTTGTAGATCTGCTATTTCCGCTCTTTTTGGAAACGACTGTAAATCTATGAAACTCTTTTCAACAGATGAATTTATACAGATGAATGGAAACGATTCTCGAGTGATTATGCAATGATAGTGACATCCATCCATCCTTCCATCCATCCATCCATCCATCCATCCACCGCCCTCTGACCCCAGGTAGGTAGGTAGGTAGAGTGGAGCTCTGAGTTGGAGGCAGGCAGTGATTTGTTGGGTTGGTTTTTACTTGTCCAGCTCGCAGCAGGAGGCCTTGGCTTCGTTCATGTACTTATCAATGAGCTGCATGGGTACGCCTCGCTGCATCAGCTCGTAGAAGGTGAAGCCACCTGGGGGACAGGGCAGAGGACACACTCTCTCATGATGCTGTCTGGCTATAGGGGGACATGGGCGCATGCAGTCCGGTTCGTTTTGTAAACGAAACGGAGGGGAGGACGGGACAGGACGTTTTCGTAACAACGTAAGCCCTATACAGTATACCGGTGGTGTAAAGTAACTAATTACATTTACTCAAGTACTGTACTTGAGTATTTCCAATTTTCAGTACTTTTACTTCTACTCCACTACATCTCAGAGGCAAATATTGTACTTTTTACTCCACTACAATTATTTGAAAATTTAGTTACTATTTACTTTGTAGATTTAGATTATTATTACAAAACATACATTAACCACTTCAGCCCTAGGCCTATATACATTTCGGCCATTTGAAAATAGCAGATCTGCTAGTTTCAAAGGATTTTTATACTTTTGAAAACTTGGGACATTCTGCATAATGAGTACTTTTACTTTTGGTACTTCAAGTGCATTTTGATGCCAATACTTTTGTACTTTTACTCAAGCACATTTTGAATGCCGGACTTTTACTTGTAACAGATTATTTCTATATTGCAGTATCGATACTTTTACTTAAGTAAAACACTTGAGAACTTTTCCCACCACTGCGGTATACTCCTTTTGTACGACAAAAAAGCGAAAACAGCCGGCCAACAAGCTCACAAAGAGTGCCATCATCACACACTGTGAGCTTGTAGATCTGCTATTTTCACATTGAAATATCTTGACAACCAGGGTTGACGCCAGGGTTAATGTATAGTTAACAGGTTTTTAATTAACGTGTTGATATTATCAAACATAAATATTAACCATATCAGACAGTCTACATTTCCCAAAAGGAAATGCATGCGTTTAATTCAGTCGGACCCGAAGCAGCGATGAAACATACATCCCCACCGGATATAAAAATGATTGAGCAGAGGGATATCAAAAGCAGATGACAGTATAGTAAAGTGACAATGTAAGGACTTTTAAGACCTTTTTAATACCTAAAAAAATAAAGAAAATAAATGAAATGAAAAAAAGACTGCATCATCACTGCATCAAAAGTAATCAACAAACTATACTATAAAAACTGGTCAAACATTGGCCAAATTGTCAAATAATATAAGAAAGAGGCAAACATTGAAAATAGCTGATCGGCTATTTTCACAAAATGTTTCTGTGGAACCGAGTCAAACTAAATGTAATACAATTCCATGTGCTTGTCAGTTCACATATGATTATTTTGGGGGGGTCCCCAGTTGAAATATGATTATTTTGGGGGGGCCCAGTTGAAATATGATTATTTTGGGGGGTCGTGACCTGAAAAGGATGAGAACCACTGGATTAGGCCATGAAAGTACCTTTACTCAAGTGCAGTTTTGAGGTACATTTACTTTACTTGGATATTTCTGTTTTTTTTTTATTCTTTAAACTTCTACACCACTACATCTCAGAGGTAAATATTGTACTTTTTATTCCACTACAGATTTAGATGAACACAAAACATACATTAACCACTAAAGCCCTATTATATACTTCAGCTATACAAAAATAGCTGATCTCCAAGCTCACAACACGTCGCAGTTGTACACGTTGTGACGTTGTAGATCAAATTCTTTTAAGATATGCTATTTTTACTTTGGTAGTGAAAGTATATTTTGATGCCAATATTTTTTTACATTTACTCAAGTAAAATTTTGAATAGAGGCCTTTTACTTGTAACAGAATATTTCATATTGTGGTATTGATACTTTTACTTAGTAAGTAAAAATAAATCTGAGTACTTCCACAACTGGAGAAGACACCATGGTCAGGTACACAGCTGCAACTAATTACTTACACTATTCATTAATAGGCCTTTTTCATAGAAGCCATATTGTCATAAATAGTTCAGTGCAATGTTACTTCTTTCACAGGTTACACCACAGGTAATTACACAGGTAATTAGGTCAAACAGAGCTCGCCGGAAAGACTCTGCAACACTAATCTGAGTTCCCAGAAGTTCTCGCATAAAAACGGGAAGGGCGATTGCTACACTAAATGGAACAGAGCCATAAGAAAGTAGTATCATTGGTAAGACATGTGAAGGAAGTAACATTGCACAACTATTCATGTTAACATGGCTGCCTTTGAAAACATCAATTATTTAGTTAATCTGATTAATTTAGACCAGGGGTCTTCAACAGGGGGTCCGGGACCCCTAGGGGGTCCTCAGAGTTACTACAGGGGGTCCGCCAAATCTTTGTGTGATATGATTTCTTTTTTCGCATTAACCACTTGAAAGAGGTATAGGTGTAGAGGGAAAAAAGAGCAGACCAAGTAAAAAAAAAGGTTAATCTGAAACACAATTTGATTCAATATAGAGGGGGTCCCTGCTTCATCTCTCTCTCAGCTAAGGGTTCCTTGGCCTGAAAAGGTTGAAGACCCCTGATTTAGACCATAAAATTGTCAAATGAAGTAGTAAAGTATTAAATTATGATAGATGCTCACCACAAGTCATCTAAACCTAAATAGAACAAGACCTTTTAAATGAAGAAGAGATTTAAATAGCGCATATTAGACATGTGTACTGCACTTGATACATCACTGAATGCAATTATTCTATTACTAAAAGTTAATTAATTGTCTCTCAACAGTTAATCATTTCAGCCCTCGTCAAGGCAAACAGAATGTGAAAGTCAACGGGCTAATGTGGTCAGCAGCGGCAGCAGGAAACCAGCAGGTCGTCAGTAGAATGCATGTACACGATGCACAGGTAAGCTGCTCAGTTAGCAAACACTCTGAACACTCATACAGGTGTTTTCACTTTCCGGTACTCTTCTTTACAGAATTTAAACTTTTTGTGTTTTTGTGTAAATGAATGCCCTGTTGTCATCATACAAGAGTGTTGCACAAAAGTAGCAAATCCATTGGAACACAGGTTATTTTTTTAGGTTTGGACATTCAAGGTTTCTCTGGCATCTTGCTGATTATAACTCTAGTCAGGTTGAAGCTGGGTGGAGCTAAGCTGACATTTTTTTTTTTCACAAAAAAACTTAATGGGCCAAAACATTTATTATTACAACGTCAAGTGGCCTTCTCTTAGAGATGCTGACACTAGTGTGAGGGAGCTGTCAATCAAACCTAGTTTGTGCCCAACTGCCCGCCCACAGAGCCCTGAGAAGAGGATGTAATCATGCTAGAGTGAAAAGTTCTGTATGAGTGTTCAGGGTATTTAAAGGAATACTCTGTTTTTCAACTTGTATCTCCATGTCTTTATTGGTCGGAGAAATCATCAGTCCATGGTGCTATAAGTCCATCATCGCTCTCTCTGTATCAAAAGCCCCACAGGTTGTCAGCATGTTGAATTTCTCAGAAATCTGAAACTGGAGCCATTCTCTCCTCTGCCACTAGGGGCCACTTGGGACAATGGCCTCGAGAACGGCCTTGCAGTTAATTCTTGGTGTTGTAGGATCAACAACGGTTATTTGTATTTTCACAGCCTACAGTATGTCAAATTAAAAAATATATGTTTTTGCATCGATTGACACCACAAAGTTGATTTAATTCTACTGTATGTAGGGCTGATTTTATCGGATGATAATAGCCTATCACAACTTTTTAAACAGAAACTGTGTTTATACATAGGCTACATAGAATATTGATATAGTATACACTGTAGGGTGTAGGCTATATAAACACATTTTCAGGCAGTTAAAAAGTCCTATATTGATATGTTACATCAACTAGGATTTTTCTTTAAAAATATTGTGCCTCAAAATCGGGCTCCAGTTCTATGGGCTAAATACAATCTTTGTCCAAGATCTGTGCAATGTCCACTTGTCCAGATCAGTCTTATTATGCCATTGCTCAATAATTCCCCCATGTAGTCCGTGTCACTGTTGACCCCTACTGGGTTGTCGTGGAGAGGGTGTAGTAGACAACCACATGTCTCCTTTGACACAGACACACATGACGTCTCCAGCCTGCTGACAGTGAGGAGTTTCACTGGGAGGATGTGTAGGGTGTGCAGAGGAACACTCTATCCCTCCCAGTTCCACTCCCTGCTGAACATGCACCCCGCAGTGTTGATTTCGCCGACTAAATCTATGATGAAAAATGTTCGTCGACTACATTAAGCTACGATGACTAAAACTAAGACTTAATATATTGACAATTTTCGTCAACAAATAAAATGTTAGTGAGAGACTAGTGGAGAAGATATCCAGTAGAACTAAAAGACGAGTCATTTGGTTTGGTTGCGCTCGGGTGTTGCGCTCTGAAAATAGCAGATCTACAAGCTCACAACGCGCCGCGCTGCAACGCGTTGTGAGCTTGTAGATCGGCTATTTTCAGCATGCAACCAAGTGTAAAATCAATCATTACGACGCCATCAAGGCACCGCCAAAATACATTTTAGTTGACTAAATCAACTGTAGATTTTGTGATATAATCTTATAATATTTAGTTGACTAAAACTAGACAAAAACTGAAACATTTCAGATGACTGAAATATGACTAAATCTAAATGGAATTTTATTCAAAAGACTATGAATAATATATAATAGTGTTCTTTGGAGCGCCCGGCCATGCCGGATGCACACTACAGTGGAGCAATTCTCCACAGTGATGGGCGGGAACTTCAATTTCTGCACCACCCGAACGCCGTATCAGTGTCACCCATCTGATAAATATCTCATGAATACAGCATACATCATAAATTACAAACCAAGGACTAAAACACTCTGTGTTAGCTTGTCCAGTTTAGATCTTATGTCTAAAATCCACTGCAAGGCATCCAGGAGAAACAGAGCATGTAGAAATCGCTTGATACCAGAGTCTTCCCCGAATGTTGCTATTAATTCACGGCTAAGATCAGAGCGTTTCTTTGAGGGTTACTCACCTTAGATACGTGGCGCAAGTTACTGTACATGAGAAACGGTCTGTTATCAGGCCACAAGCATGCAGTTAGTTCACATCAACCACACCTGCTGAAATATTTGGGAAGAGACAGATGTTTGTTATAGCCGGCCAGCAAAGCAGTTAGAGGAAAGTCATTCCTTTTTTCTTTTTTTCCTGTGGCTTTGTCCTGGGACTTTGAACTCAGAGACATGCTACAATTAGACTTGGGCAGTATCTAATGTTTTTCTCACCTTCATAACTTCATTTCACATGGGGTATATGGTATATGATGGTATTTGCGTAAAAAAGCCTACAATGCTGTATGTCTGTCGGTTAAATGGAAAGAGGAGCATTTGTATTTTTGATGGCATTGCAAATTATACCATCGGGATGTCTAAATACCCTGATATACCGTAATACCGTGATACCACCCAAGCCTATAGCTACAATACTGACAAGATGCATAATGAATGACATAAGCTTCATATGCCAAAACCATATGAGAGCTTACCTTGGATGACAACATACATTCACAACTCCTGTGTTTGGACTGGGGGAGAAAGAAGAGAAGATGTTAACACAATGTTTACATGAAGGAGTTATATGTGCCTTCCAGGGAGTACTGTCAGGGTTATTGCTGAACTCTTTTACATGAGGAGTTATAACCACATCTCAGGAGGTAGAGTAGCCGTCCGGTTCGATTCCCTGGCGCCTCCTATGGCTTCCTGTCAAAGTGTCCTTGAGCAAGACGCTGCTGAACCCCTAACTGCTCCCGGTGAGCAGGTCGGTTGCCTTGCAATGGTTGCCTCCACCATTGATGTGTAGGTGTGTGCGTGAATGGGTGAATTTAACACAGATTTAGCTTTGGCGAATGGGGCTACAGAAATGCAGACGATTTACGCTGGCATCTGCTGAGTTTAAGATGGAGTTATAACATCATTTACCCCACACGGAAACCAAATACAAATGATGCTTTCTTATGCCTATTTAGTTTTGTGTGGTCACAGACCTCTTGTGTGTGTGTGTGATGTGCAGTGACAAAGTGTGTGACACTGTGTAGGTAATGACAGAGAAGTGTCTGGATGTGATGAGACATGCTGCAATAGACTCCAGTTTTTTTCACAAGTGAAACACATCTAGAGGAACTTGTGGGGGAAGTTCATTTGTATGCACTGCACACAAATGAATGGATTATTGTGTCAAATTCTCATATAAGGCCAGGTACTACAGGCAAATGTAATTTTTTAATAAATTTCTTTTGATATGTTGCTTCTAAAACATGTAAAATTCAATAACATGCACACGTTTACTAGCAATAACAGATATAAATAATGATTAGACTTTGTAACTAAATGACTAGTTGATTTTCTGAAAATGACATTTTGTACACATGCTGAGTTCGCCTGCCTCATAATAATTAGCTACATAATTCTGCATTTCGCTTCCCTCTTGGGTTACCTATAATTTTTAATCCGGGGTTTTTCGCTTCCCTCTTGGGTTACCTATAATTTTTAATCCGGGGTTTAATGGTGTTTTGTCATTTTCATTACATGTGGTATTATGTCTTACAAAATAGGCAACAATCTTGTTTTTAACATGTGTAAAGACTAGTATTTTTAACACATTTAAATGAAAGAACAATATTTTGACAAATGCCTCAGTAGATTACCATCCAATTAGTTATTGATTACATTAAAACAAGCCAAAAAGTTAATCTACTAAAGAAGGTAAAAGTGACCTTTTTTATAATTTAAATGATTGTGTACTATTTTTACATTTTTCAATCTCACAGAAAGACATGACTTTTTGGCCTATTTACCTGTAGTACCTCCCCTTATAATGATGAAAAGTTCCCGGATACTTACGTGTCCAATGCCTATGTTTATGCTCAGGCCTATACTGGAGAACACAGCTCACTACTGTAGGCTGGGGCTGGTTTCACAAAATGTTTCTTCTCTTTTACACAGTTACTAGGGATTGATTTAAACCAGGAATGCTTGGCGGTCTTTGAACACAAGAAAGCAAAACTTCAGAACGCATATGAGGGAATTACTGCAGTAGTTCTCAAAGTAGGGTCCGGAGACCTCCAGGGGTCCTTGAAGTGGTTCCAGGGGGTCCCCAGCAAAAAAATTTAATTATACGTAGCAGCAAAATCTGTAATCCTATATACTGTACATAGACCTTTTGAAAATAGCCGATTTACAAGCTCACATTACGTTGCATCGCGACACCTTGTGAGCTTGTAGATCAGCCATTTTCAAGAAACCTTGAAAAAAATATATAACACTTTAACAACACATATCCTGTATGGGGTCCCTGGCACAAAAAAATATCTGCTATTTTTTAACAGCCCAAAGTATAAAATATGGTTAAAGTTGTTAAAATGATTGTGAAGCTATATAAACTCATTTTGCTGGGGACCCCCTGGTATCCCCCCCAAGGACCCCTGGGGGTCCCCGGACCCCACTTTGAGAACCAATCCTGTAAGAGACACTGACAGACTGTGAGAAGGCTTTTTGGGGAAACCAGCCCCTCTCATCCAGAGAGACACCACCTCCTCCTCCTCCTCCTCGTATACCACAAGAGAAGAATAAATCAAAGCGCACACACTTCCCAATCAACACTGACCTTTGACCTCCAGCTTGCAGTCCACCTGCGCCTCCCCCAGGTCGTTGATGGCCTTGCAGGTGTAGACGCCCCCGTCGTAGGGACTGGGCTTCCTGATCTCCAGGGTGCACACCCCCTGGTTGCTGAACATGCGGTAGCGAGGGTCATCGATGATCATGATCTTGTTCTTCATCCAGATCACTTTAGGCTGGAGGCACAATAAGACACAGATTCTAACAAGAGAGCTAGAAGTAGGTTTTGGATTTTTAAGTGTACAGACAGTGGTGGAAAAAGTACTTTTTTTTACTTAAGTAAAAGTATCAATACTGCAATGCCGAAATACTCTGTTACAAGTAAAAAGTCCAGAATTCAAAATGAACTTTAGTTGAAGTACAAAAGTATTGGTATCAAAATATGCTTAAAGCACGAAAAGTGAAAGTACTTATTGTGCTGAATGTCCCATTTCTGAAGTTCAAAATGTAAAAAAAAATATATTTTGAAAATAGCAGATCTACAAGCTCACAATGCGTCACAGTGAGCTTGTAGATCGGCTATTTTCAAATGGCCGAAATATTTATAGGGCTAAAGTGGTTAGTGTATGTTTTGTAATAATAATCAAAATCGACAAAGTAACTAGTAACTAAAGTTTTCAAATAATTGTAGTGGAGTAAAAGTACAATATTTGCCTCTGTGATGTTGTGGAGCAGAAGTAAAAGTACTGAAAATTGGAAATACTCTGGTAAAGTAAAAGTACCTCAAAATTGTACTTAAGTACAGTACTTGAGTAAATGTACTTAGTTACTTTACACCACTGGCTCTACCTGTGGTCTTGTCACCTACATTTGGGCTCCATCTCTGTCACCTTACCCGTGGGTTGGCACGAACGGCGCAGTTAAGTGTAGTGTTGTAGCCGGCGATTGCAAAAGTGTTGATGAGCGGCTGGGTGAACTTGGGAGCCTCTTTGAAGTCGTGGTCGGTGTACTCCGGTATTTTGAGCTGCATGCCTGCGAAGGGAAGGATAGAGGAAGGGGGTTGTGCTGCATGATACGTGCGCTTGGCTAGAAGTATCATGGACAAGGAATGTCCCATGTGATGAGAGAAAGACAACGGTGCTTTATTTATCATCAGTTGAGACAGTGACATCATAACTAGGGGTGGGGAATCACCGGGGACCTCACGACTTGATTTCTATTGCAATTCTCTGGCCACGGTTGGATAAGATCACGATTCTTCGATATGTCATGCTTCTGCGATTCATTTGGATTTTTATAAACACTCACTTGTATTGACTGCCATAAAAAAAAGTTGCAGTCTTTCAAAAAACTTTAATTAAACATTAAACCTGTTTAGTTGATCACTATAAATGTACACTAAGTGGCTTCTTTAACACTTTTTCAAAAACATTGTTTTAATTTATTTTATATTTATTTACAGATTATTAAATATTGTGCTCTCTGCTGAGCTATGAACTGAAGTTCATGTAGTTGGCCAGAATGTCAATGTCTAAAGAATCGCCATTCTTGGTGTCAACTAATTGATACAGGTTGAGACAAAAAGAATTGTGATCTTATGCTAAATCGATTCATTCCTCCACCCCTAATAATCATACAAGGAGAAGCCACAATCATGACATTTTAAGGCCAGTCCACAACCAATGCAACTCCTTGAAACTCCTTAATATCATGCAACCAGTGGTGGAAAGTAACTACGTACATTTACTTAAGTACTGTATTTAAGTACAATTTTGAGGTATTTGTACTTTACTTGAGTATTTCCAATTTCCAATACTTTTACTTCTACTTTACTTACTTCTATTGTTATAATTGCAATTAATGAATTAATTGATTTAATAGTATAATAAAATGTAATTACGTTTTGACATTGAACATTGGAACTTACATTTTAATGTTTTACTTTTAGGCTTCGTAAACAGAAATTGCACAGGCAAATATGACATAAACCTACATATACTGTACAAAGCCTATTACTGAAATATACAAGGAAATGACACTGGTAGTAATAATCAAAATAAATCCACAACCACAGCAAATCATGCTCTTCACTGGCATGGACCATGGGCACATTCATTCATGCAACTGTTTTCGTACAGATGAAGGATTATGCAAAAGTTCATTGTGATTAGCTCAAATAATTGTGATCAGGTCATTATGTAATAATAGTGACAGGCTTAGTGACCACTTTTGTAGCCATGAGTCATTTAAACAGGAGCCCAAAGAAAAGATAGGCTCACATTGTGTGCTGCCAGTCTGAAAGTGATGAGTCAGCTATCGTAAATACATCAACAAATCAAACGGCAATGTGTATGTATGTCAATTTAGTGTTCCATAGTTGTGAGCTTGTATATCGGCTATTTTTGCCTATAATGACGTGACCAAAATGGAGACACCATTGTTACTACCAATTTCTTAGTAGTCTGGGAGGCATTGCGTCGGAGCTTGGACAGCAGGGGCGCAGCCACTGCGTTGTGATTCAAATCAACAGCCAATGAAGAAAAGGGGGCGGGATCCACACGCAGTGGGTGTTGCATCTAAATAGGATCGACGGGAAGCAATTTCCCCTTGAGAAATTGCGGCCGCCATTGTTGTGTACTGCTGTTTGCCTCTCGTCGGACTTTTTAGACGAGTTGCACAGCTCTCAGACCGGTAAGAGGCGTGTCCGCTCAGATTCTGAGCGTAAGCTACATCCCGCCCACAAATACCAGGGCTCTGGCCCAGAAGTTCCTCGCCAGAGCTGGCGAAAACTTCTGGGAACTCAGATTAATTTCTTAGTAATAAAACTCAAAAGTTTGTTTTGGTGTGATGCCATTATGAGTTGATTCACAATGTGTCTCTAATGGGGATCCTTTAATAAACATAAACTTAATTCATGGATATTTTTTTGTTTTTGTCGCATTCCTAAGCCAATAATTTGATGAACAGCGGACCGGTAGGCAGCGGTTCTGGGAGGAGAGACAAAGGAAACTCTTTGTGTCTCCTACGGGAACCGCTGCCGGTCATCAAATTATTGGCTTAGGAATGCGACTAAAACTAAAAAATATCCATGAATTCAAGTCTCCATGGGGTGACTAATCAATAGAAAAAACGTCATTTTGGGGGTGAACTATCCCTTTAAGCCCTATTCACTTCAGTTAATTATGGACTGTTAGGGTTAGCTGCTATGGGACAGACAGGACATACTGCCATGGGACAGTGACAGACAGGAATGCCGTGGGACAGACAGGACATACTGTACCTTCTTTAACGATGAGGGCGCTGTCCTTGGTCTGAGTTGCACACTCACTGAGTCCAACCATGTTCTCAGAGTAGATCCTGAAGAAGTATTCGTTGCCCACCACCAGCTCTGTGATGGTGATGCATGTGCGATGGTAGTGCTCGATGCACGTGTACCACTCCTGTGACGCAGATCAAATGGAATATGGTGATAATATGGCAATACATTGTAGAGATTATAAATTTAAGGGGGGTCAACCGATATGTTTTTTTTCCAGGGTGGACTGGATATCATATGATACAGATTAGGAATGTGACTGAGGGGAACAGCCAATATTGTGTAAATGAACATACGGTATGTTTGATTTAAAAAACAACCACATTTGAACTAGCCTGGGATCAATACCTTTTTCGGGTGTGTGATCCGGTCGGGAGCGGAAGCAACCCTATATGCCTCACCCCCAAATAACTCCGGCCGCGATCAAGGAAATTGTAATTTTAGGGCCAATATAAAATCCTTGATGCGGCGTAGTTTAGCTTATTTTTAAAATACAAAATAAATATAAATGTGAGTGTACTTTCCGGAGACTATTTAGACTAGTCTACCTTTGTAATCGATTCAGCATTTAAATTGGGGAACGAAAACAAAGCGGCTCCGCAAAACCGGAAGCAGCAAAAACCGGAAGCCGGAAGCTTTTTTTTTTTCTTTTTTTTTTTGACGTGGCCTAGACCGGATCACACGGGCCATTTAATAACGAATACCAGGCTTTCCTCCGAGGTGGAAAGACTGGTAATGAGAGGTTACATTTGAACTAGATTAAAACATGTGGTGTTCTTGTTTGGTGAAGGTGGGTGGGGGGGGGGGGCATCCAAGAATATGGACAAGAACAAATGGTGATAATTGGTCAACCTAGTCTCATATAAAGTGAACAGATTCTTGGCCATCAAAATCAAAAAAGATTTTTCATTGGCTAAAAATGAATCCTCCCCCAGAGTCCCTCTGCATTTATTGTCCATCTATTGAGCCACTGTTGCCAACATTTCAACTTTGTCTTTGGATTTAACAACTTTTCAGAGCCCTTTTGGTGACTTTATTTCATGCAATTTCTGCTCCTCTCTGCTCTCGTTACGTCTCTCCAGCTCACGGCTGTAGATAGAGAGACGGCTTTGGCCAGCTGGCATTTTGCCCAGCACTCCTTCCAAGTCCTTACATTGTAGACGAACTTGGGCTACAGTATTTGTGTCAGGTTGAAGGACATAGCCTATCTAGTGATGTCTAGGGCTGATCACAGTCATCAGATATGTCAAGCAGGTTGTCAGCAGGTTTCCTACTAGCCTCGCGTGGCCAGACAATATCACCCTGAGGCCATTTTCTTTTTGCAATGGCAGATTCGTCTGGAACCAGGCTAGTTTCCTACCATGGTCTTCTTGTCTGCTTTCTGAATGGTGTAGCCCGTTATGGGGCAATTGCCGCTGTCTTTTGGGGGAGTCCAGTCCAGAGCTACGTTTGTTCCCCAAGTCTCTTCAATCTTCACACACTGGGGAGGTCCAGGCAGGTCTAACAACCATTTAAAAGACATTATACAAACCGTTTTGACTTGCACAATGAATTATTTTATCTTATGGCTCTTTTCGACTACAAGAACTAAGCGAACTGTGCTGTGAGACGTACTTCATGGGTTCTTTGTTTCCATGCACTATGGCTCGGTTTCAGAACCTAATTTGGGCCCTGCTCAGAACTCAGAAGTCAAAAATAGCCGATCCACAAGCTCGTCGAGTTTTCACTTTTCTTGTTATGAGCTTATATTTAAAAAAAAAATGTCATACCTCCCTCTTCAAGGGTGTTTCTGGTTTAAATGTCAACATAAACAAAAGACCATCACAGAACCTTATGGTTTCTGGAAGGTTTCTGGTTATGGAAGGTTCTGGGTTACCCTTCATAGTCAGAAAAGAGCCATTAGTAACTGGTAGGGGCTGTACCCCTTCACTCACCTACTATCTGAATATCAAGGATGGCCGTGTCATTGTGGTTCTCCACCTGCACCGACATTTCGTACTTCCCAGAGTGACTGCGTTCTACCTTACGGATGAAAATGATGCTGTCGCAGTCGGTGTTACGGATGCTGACGTGTGCCTGGTCGATGGGCTGCCCTTCTTTCAGCCAGCTCACCTTCGGCCTGGGTTTGCCCTAGACGACATGCAGAGAGAGCGGCACCGGTTCAGTCGTCAGTGCAGAATGAACGGTTGCCATCTTGGGCGGCAATGACTGACTTCTCTAATAGCCTTACCAGAAATGGTACCACAAGATTGACTGCTTCTCCAACTTTACGAGTGTACGTCTGCTTCAGGTGTCGCGGGATGCGAATCTTGGGTGGTTCTGAAGGGGAGATAGGCCAGGTGGTGTGTGTGTGTGTGTGTGTGTGTGTGTGTGTGTGTGTGTGTGTGTGTGTGTGTGTGTGTGTGTGTGTGTGTGTGTGTGTGTGTGTGTGTGTGTGTGTGTGTGTGTGTGTGTGTGTGTGTGTGTGTGTGTGTGTGTGTGTGTGTGTGTGTGTGTGTGTGTGTGTGTGTGTGCGTGCGTGCGTGCGTGCGTGCGTGCGTGCGTGCGTGTGATAAGGGAAGTGTTTGTCGTTATTTTTGTTCAAACAGGACAGCAGAGAGACTTTGAAACTGAGCAGAGAGAGGGGGGAAGCATGCAAGATGCAGGTGTTGCAGTTATGTGGTTTAAGCATTAGGGAATCGTTTTTTAACATGATATCTACACAAAAGATATTGCAAAAGACATCAACAATGTTAAACCTTTTTTTATAAAAGGTTTATACTTGTAAGGACAATACTTGTCCTTGCGACCTTGCGAGACCATTCATAACAACAATGGTGGCTGTCATGAGCATCATAATGCAGTGGTTAGTGACGTCGTTCAGAGCTCACCGATAACCTCTTTGACAAGGATGGAGTGCTGAAGCGTCCGCGGAGAGCTGGCTCCAGCTGCATTCAAGGCGCTCACACGGACCAGAATCTTGGCCCCCGCAGGGAGACCAGTGATGGTGAACTTGGTCTTATCTGTCAGCACCGAATTGGACACGATCCAGTCATCAGCTGTGGGGGAAGAGAGTGACTAGGCTCAGTGCAGAGACAAACATTTTGTGGCAAATACAAAATACACATTTAGTCTTCCATAGATGGACAGTACTCTACAGCAGTGGTTCTCAAACTTTTTCATGTCAAGGACCACCAAATTGACACTTATTAGCCCGCGGACCCCCATTTGAATAGATATGCCAGGGATCCCGATGCACCTATAGGATCATTAACGCTGCACCCACGTCTTGTTTCAGAGCCATGCCGCAAGCATAGAAACAATCAAATCTGTTCAGAGGCGGGTAATGAACAACTCATTGCTGTCAGTTGGAAACCTTTCATGTCCAAAACGGTTCCTTTTTTATTATATTTTTTTAAAACATTTTTAATGAAAATAGCCGATCTACAAGCTCACGACACGTTGCATCCCGACGTGTTGTGAGCTTGTAGATCTGCTATTTTCACTACTTTTGAGCGACACTGATAATTTATGGGGAAAAACATAAATCCCGACAGCAGCAAAACGATGAAACATGAAACGATGGGAGTGGGCGTGTCTCACTTCCTTCGATGCAGTACTCCACGAGGTATCCGTCCAGACCCGCCGCTCCGATGGTGTCGGGGGGACGCCACTTCATGGTCACTGTGTTGTCCGTCACATCGTCCACCACCAGCATGGTGGGCTCACTGGTTACAGCTGATGGGAAATGGAGTTCCAAACACATCACCGTACATTCAAGTACACAATTGTTCTCTTTACAGATAAATATATTTATATAATATAGGACCCCCAGTTTGATATGCATTAGGCCACAGGCCTATATATATATATATGTATATATATACAGTATATATATAATATATGTCCAAAACAAACCTTTTTCATTTCACAAACATTTTAAAATAGTGAAAATAGACGATATTTTCACTACTTTGGTGCAACAATTAATTTATGAAAAAACAGAAAGATTTCATGGAGATAGGAGGTTTCTGCCTGACAGCAACGATAGGCTATTATACTATACTGTAATGTAAAGCCATTACTATAGTGAGTTATGGTGAAGTGAGCAGTCTATCTCTCCCTCTCTCTGTGTGAGAGGTATGTGTTCAATCTGCTCATCAGATCTCATTAGGGCTGGCTCGTGCTGTCTATTCTTGTATTGAGGAATCGTATTTTTACTTCTCCCCAATGCTCCCCGACAGTGCCTGCCTGATCTCCTAAACCTCTAATCCGGAGATGATTTGGCAGCCATTATAAAGGCATATTTAATATCTTCCAAAGCTCCTGCGTGTCCAGTGGAGGTCACAGCGCTTTTAGGAGTGTGTGTGTGTGTGTGTGGGGGGGGGGGGGGGGGGCATGCGGTCCGGGGGGCTAACAGCTGCTCTAGGGGGTCCCCAAGGGTAGACATGTACACATGCAACCAGTGTCAAGGGCCCACACTTTTAATGTTTGGCTTCATTAATACAAAACAGTGGGACGGATAAACTGTATGTTGTCTTGCGTAAGCACCCTAATGCTTTACTGGGCACATCGGTAGCATAACGTCGTATTGACCGCGCCGAAAATAGCCGATGTTCAAGCTCACAACGTGTCGCAGGTGCCACGCGTCCTGAGCTTGTACATCGGCGCTATTTTCCATGTCCGTGCGTTGCCGGCATACGATGTATAAATCGAGCTTAACAGTGCAGGGTCGAAAGGGCCAGTCGGTTCAGTTGGGGGTGAAATCAAGTAGGCAGATGGGTAGTCTCGCGTAGCCAGACAACTATTCCACAATCTCCGAATGCTATACTGGAACTACACCTCCCGAAAGCAGAGAAAGGAAGCTTTGTCATTTACGTTCACGAAAATATGTTTTAAAATATATTTGAATTTCCATTTCTGATAAGCAGCGAGCTATATAGGCTTCGATTATTTTGATTTACATTGGGACATGGGACAAAATGTGCGTGACTGCAAAGACGAAACGGAAGCGGGGAGAAGGCGCGACATCCGCTTTACTCCCGGTTCGTTTGTCAAAGCTTCCGTTGCACAGGCTGTATGACCGAAGCATTCAAAAATTGTGTGAGTCAACAGTCTACTGCTCGATTGACTAGCAGGTGGGTGTTTGACTCACCGAGGGGAATGAAGGCTTTGGATGGCTCGCTGGGCTTGGACACGCCGATGGCGTTGACGGCGAAGATCCGCACCTCGTACGGCACTCCCTCGATCATCTTCTTGGGTTCGAACGTGATTTCTTTCACCAGGTCAAAGTTCAGCCTCATCCACCTGGAGCTCTGCTTCTTTTTTCTCTCGACAAAGTAGCCTCGATTGGGAACGAAGATTAAAGGGGATTTTGCTTTTGTTTAGTTCTTTCTTACTCGGGCCCTATTTGTAGGTTCTTTGGACTGCAAACGAAGGGTGGGCTTTTAAATTTGTTTCGCGAAACGTCCGGAGGGGCAAGCCAGTTATTCAAATATTTTTGTTTGTTTGTTTGTATATTTGATGTTGTTTTTACTGACAGATGAATATAGACATTTGCCTGTTTTAGGAACATCATAATAATAATAATGATAATAATAATGGCATAATTTGAATTGCCCCTCGAAAAACGTCCCGGAGGTGAAAAAAATCACCAATTCTAATACCATTTACTTACAATCAAATCAAAGAATAATAATAAATACAATCAAACTATAAATAAAGTTGGATTTGATTTGATTTGATACACCCACCCTTCATTTGTGGTCCACCACACAATCTAAAAATGCAGCATGCAACGGTTATGTGTAACTTCATCAAGAGCTGTCTTATTAAATATTTACCTAATATTGGTGAGCCCCCGTCATAGAGCGGAGGTTCCCACGTCATGGAACACCAGTCACCTCCCACCACGGGGACCAGGGGGGCTTCAGGAGGGTCTGGGATGTCTGCACACAACATAAGTACAGGCCAATGACGTCCACCTGTCCGCTTTAAAGAAGTGGCAACCAAACTTTTTTGCTCGAGTCGAGACCCAAAGGAGAAATTCGATGTCTCCCCGGCCGGGACTCAAACTAGTGAAAATAGCTGATCTACAAGTTCACAACGGATCTGCGTACATCTGCTATTTTCACTACTTCTAAAAAGTTTTATTTTTTATGGATTCTTATGGGGGAAAAAAAACTATCAGAACATTTTTGCTTTAGTTTTTTCCCTTTTGAAATAATTACTTACATTTTTTATCCCACGATTTTGTAACCCTATTTTTAACCCCCAATGCCAATTGTCTATGTAATCCTGGGCACTACCTTCCCTCTGCCAACCTAGGGAGGCCAGGGCCGAGCTCATGCCTCCTTCAATGCATGAGAGCCAACTGACCTTCTTGTCACCTGACAGGGGGGAGTTTCCCTGGTTGGACGTAGCGCATGGAAGGAACACGTTATTCCAACCAGTTCCCTTCCCCTCCATCAGGCGTCCCGGCTGGCCAGGGGGAGGCAGAACAAATTGTTTATAAAAATGGGTCCGCGACCCAAAAATGGGTCCCTACGCAAGATGAAAGGTGAAGACCCATGTTCGGATGTGTGTCTTACCTACAACCTTGACCTTGACACCAGCTGTGGCCTCTCCAGCCTCGTTCTGAAGGACTATCTTGTAGTTGCCCGTGTCCTCCCTCTCCGTCACATCGATGGTCAGGCTGGTCTGGTCTCCATATGTCTCAGCACGCACGTGATGCCCTGAGTCCAGGATGACCTAAGAACGGGCCGGTGGACGTGCAAGTTCATTGGCGCTGCGTGAGGCAGCTGCCTTTTCCAGAATCTCTGTGAGTTTTAGCTTTTTTTTTTGCATCACATTATGCTGCTGTAACACCTTAATTTCCCTTCGAGGATCTCATCTCATCGTCACGATTCTCAAAATACACAATTTGATTCGACATTTTCGATTTAAACCTTATCGGAAAAAAAGATAATTCTAATCATGGTGGCTTTTGTAGGTTTTGGAACCTCAAGCTCTTGATCTAAAACCAAAGCGCTCACCCTCTCTCCTTTCATCCACACCACCCTGGGTGGTGGTTCTCCACTGATGGGGATCTCCAGGCGCAGCTTGTTTCCTGCCACGATCACCACCGTGTTGTCTGGGAAGTTCAGGCTGTCTAAGTACACCTTTGGAGGATCTGTGGGCAAAAGATAGGCTTAGCAATACTGGATGGTGCACAATATGGTGTAAAACAGGGGTTCCCTATGACCCTGTTTTGGAAACACTGGTGTAAAAGATGCTGTTTGTAGTGATAGTTCCCATACCAATGATGTGAACTTTGCAGGAGAGGCTCTGTGAGTATCCCTCAGGTACAAACGTGTAATCTCCCGCATCGTGAAGCGAGGTCTGCTCGATTTCAAGCCGGTGGTTCCTGTAGAGAGAAGATAACCGTGGTATATACACACCTATTTATTTAGCGCCACTGGGCGTACAACATCATTTCAAGATGTCAACCTTTTGTACACAAATGCTATAAGATATAGCACATATTTCCCCCCCACACTATGCTGATCTCACATCAGAATCTGCAAAGTTTCCCTTTAATCACTGTTGCAGTCTCAGTCCGACATTTAACAAAGGAAACAAATGTCATTCCAGGTCCTTAAAAGAACTATAAGAATGTATTCCTCATAAAATTGCGGTATCAACCAGTTGGGAGGCAGGAACCACAGACTAGATCAGTGTTTCCCAAACAATGGGTCGGGACCCTTTTTTTATGGGTCGCAAGTATATATTCCTTTTTTTCTCCGCTTTGTGATGCGTTGTGAACTTGTAGATTGGGTATTTTCACTATTTCAGTCAGATAACTCACGAATAGATTGAACCAATATTATCGGCCGAATATATATTGAACAAATATATAGAATGAGAATACAAGTGTGGATGTAATATTTTATCTTGGCGTTCAGGCTCTGCTATATTTTTCTCCCTGCTCAGCACAATTTAGACAACCAACATTAACCATTAAGAGCAGGGAGATAGATATATAATAACAACCCCCATGGGGAACAGACCAATAGCAGAGCCCACTGGTGGTGCTGGGGTGGTGGTGGGGGCAAACGCAGCATGACAACAACAATAACACACAAGGGGAAGGAACGCAAACTTTAGGTGAGCTTAAATAACCCGCCCGATTGGACAGCTGATTGCCACGTCAGTGAATGACGTATGGGTCTTGCATGACGCTGTATACAGCCACATATTAATGCGCATACATGTAACCTCTCGAGTGTATGCTGCCTGAACTAACTCGCAGGCTACGTATCATTTTTTAAATAGTGCTTCATAATGTGTTTTTGTATGTTTGGGTCAGGGTGACATACCAAATCGGTCTCGAGCTGAAAGGTTTGGGAACCCCTGAACTAGACGACACTACACAGTCAAATCAGAGTCGGACACTGTGGATGCTGTGTGGAGAGGAAGGTCATACTTGTTTCTGTGTGTGATGTTGATGCGGTCGTTGGGCTGGATCAGTTGTCCGTTGCGGTACCAGCGGCCCGGGACGATTCCTGGGTAGATCTCACAGTGCATCTTGAGCGGCTGGCCCAGCATCACAGTCATAGGCTTCAGGTCCTGGAAAATCTTCAGTGGTTTCACTAAACCAGACGAAAGTATGAGAGAGTGAGTGAGTGAGTGAGTGAGTGAGTGCGTGCGTGAAATGGGCTGGTTAAAATCAAAGCAGTATGTAAACAGGGATTTGTGCATAATTAAGACCTACAGTAAAGGGCTGTCCACACCTTTAAACCTGTGAAGTCACAATAAAGTTGATTCTGATTCAGAATTTATAGATATAACATTCTTGGTGTGGACGAGCATTATGTGCAAAAAGACATAGAACGGTAGATGCTACATACGATCCACTTGGACACGAGCCTCAGAGGTTCCTCCGGTGGCCATGAGGGAGTAATTTCCCGTGTCCTCCTTGCTGGCATCGTCTATGATCAGGTAGTGCTTGGTTCCCTCACACTTCACACGGTAGCGGGAACGCACGCCTGTCGGAACCTCAACTCCATTCTTCATCCTGATGGTTGGTGTTGGGTTCATGAGCACATTCACTATACTCACATAAACCACTTACATTACTCACAGTACATGGTGGGGAAGTAACTGGAGTAGTGTGGTGGTGTTTACCTGCAGAAACACATTGGCCTCTCTCTGTATTTTGGTGTTTTCACTGTTTGTTTTGGTTGCCCAAAAACCTCTCCGTCTACCAAAACAAACAGTTCCAGGCACTCCCAGCTGAGAGGAGACCAAGGGGCAGGTGTGTGTGTGTGTGTGTGTGTGTGTGTGTGTGTGTGTGTGTGTGTGTGTGTGTGTGTGTGTGTGTGTGTGTGTGTGTGTGTGTGTGTGTGTGTGTGTGTGTGTGTGTGTGTGTGTGTGTGTGTGTGTGTGTGTGTGTGTGTGTGTGTGTGTGGGGGGGATAATAATACTGAAGCTTCTATTAGTCCTACCATTTCACTTGAGCTCCTTCTTCTGACACTTCACACTCCAGCTCAATCCTCTCGTTCACTGTCGTCTTCACAGGCTCAATGTCTCTGACGATCTTCACCGGCAGCTCTGCACAATGCAGACCAAGAAGGTTAGAGGAATGCAAGAGGAACTATACGGGTACATGTAAAAAAAGATATATATATATGTTACAGGGAAATTGGCATTCCAGGGAAATTGGAAAAGGAGGGCTTGTTTTTATCACCCACCCAGGCAATTCTGTATAACCAACACTAGAGGGCAATGAATGCAAGCGTGTGTGTGTGCGTGTGCATGTGTGCGCATGCACACATGCACACATGCACACGCATGTGTGCACATGCACACCTACACATGCACACATGTGTGTCGTTGTGGACACTGGATAGTAACCATAGACTGTAACCCATGAAAAGATCTATTCTCCCCCTATCGGTTCACAACTCGGACGGCACTGATTCGACCTTCGGCCGGTCGGCGCGGGCACTCGCGCCTGGAGGTGCGAGGGCGCGCCTCCTCGGCCTCAAGCTCTGCGGCGCGCCTCCGTCATGGACAATAACTATTATCACGTGTGCGTGTGAACGCGTGTTCAGCGTTCCCCTAGCGTAGCTTCCTGGTTGCTATGTGGGGGGGAACAACAAAAGCCAGGTCCGCCTCGCATCAAAGCCCCACCTCGCGCCCGCGCCTCCTCCTCGCAAGCCTCGCGTAAAAAACCTTGTATCGAAAAGTCCCGCCTCTTTCAATTTCCCTGGAATGCCAATTTCCCTGTGACATATATATATATATATATAGTGGAAAACTTCATATATTGTTGATCCATGACACAAATCAAACCTGCATAGCAAACTAGCAATTGAACACAGGCCTGTCACAATTATTACATCATCGTCTAATCGCAATTATTTGAGATAATCGCAATTATTTTTGCATAATCGTCATAATCGTTTCCATGTTGAAAAATGTTCAAACATTTTCAAACTGTATCAAACATCTTCCAAAAATAGCAGAAATAGCTGATCTACAAGCTTACAACACGTCACTTTGTGACGTGTTGTAAGCTTGTAGATCTATTTCCGCAATTTTAAAACATTTTTTATATAAAATTATTAAATGTGTCAGTGATGTCTTTGTATATTTAAGTTATCTGTCATATCTGGCCTGTGCAGTTTGTGATTATGAAGCAAATTAAAAAATATATATGTTTCAATGTTCAATGCCAAAAACACAATTCAATCGTTAATCGCAAATATTTATGTGACAATTAATCGTCGACTTAAATTTGTAATCGTGACAGCCCTATTTGCACATAACAGACTAATTAGTGTTTGTACCTTTGACAAACAGCTCGGTGGTACACTTCTCGTCTCCAGCGCATACGGTGTAGGCGGCGTCATCGTTCAGTGAGCAGTTGTTGATGATCATAATCCTCTGTGTGCCCTTGTGCTCAAAGATGTACCTACAAGCGACCAGGGCAATTCACCATATTAACACGGCGGCCATTTTGTTCTTACATCACACTCGGAGGTTCAGAGTGTGACGTAAGAGTGAAAAATGTCATGTGCATATAATGGTCAACTGATTACGAGACTAGGCTCCTATAAACCATGTCTCGTGAAAGCAATATTTTGTCGCTGTGGGGTAGAAACCTTGTATGTCCAAAACGGTTACTTTTCAGGAAATGGAAAATAGAACCTGTGTTCCAATGGATCCAATGTAGTTATTATTTAGTCACAAGCTCTTGTTAATACTTTTCATTGGTTCAATATTTATAAAAGCCACAGACACACGTAAGCACTTTCAACCTGGCGTCCCTATTTTGCGCATGTCATCGTGAAACTTTTAAAAGTAAAAAAAAATAAAACAACCGGAAATAGTGAAAATAGCAACACGTTGCATCGCGGCGTGCTGTGTCCTTATCGGATATTTCCGCTACTTTTGCCCTTTTATTGTAACTAGTATTACAATAATTTACACTTTACAAGTAAAAATAAGTCAATAATTTGGGGGAAAAACTTAAAAAGGTGAAACATGGAGATACAAGGTCTCTGCCCTTTCATTGTAACTAGTATTACAATAAATTACATTTCTAAACAGAACAGAAACAGCACTCGCCACGGACACAAAGCAAGCCCAACATGCATACGGTGTAGTTAGACTGGACAGAGACGTGGCTTCAAACCAGAAGTGTGTGATGTGAAGTAGCGTGATAGTGAAATGCAGCGAAATTCTGTCAAGACCCGGAAAAGACGTGCTGTGATTGGCCAGTAGTCACTTTAAGTGGCAGTTGGGGCAAAGACTCGCCCCAAAACATGATTTACGATTCTGTGCCTATCGGTACATAACTCGGACGGCGCTGAGTATAGGCTCAAGCGAACTTTGCAACGTTCGGCACGGCAACTTGCTCACTTTAGCTCGCTCGGCGCTGCCTCTCGTGGCTCAAGTTTGCTTGAGACTGTACGCCTCCGTCGCGGTCCAAAACGACACTTTATTGGCAAAAAAAAAAATCTGGTTGTCGGAAAAAGAGTGCAGGCAGTGGGACTCGATTACGAGGGGTTGAGTTTGGTAGTCTAATGCTCAGCGAGGCACACCACCAGACCAGACCAGTAAAAAATGTGGGTTTTGGGCTGTCTTAGAATGTGACAACGCCCCCACCGTCCCCTCTGGGGGCGGAGTCCTTGTTTTTTCGTTTTTGCATTCAGCCAATCGCAAGGCAGGCAGGGCGGGGCTTGGTAGAATCTGGCTGTAGAACAATATCCCGCTGTGAAGTAGGGAAACAAAGCCTGTGGACAAACTTACTTCCTTTGACTTAAGGTGGAGCCAGAATGCATGGGGCCGGAGGAGACACAGGAAGTGTACAGGATATGAGTATGGCAGAAGGACAGGAAAGAGCACCATGGCAAGGGCATGGCACATGACACGGACAAACAGACAGACAAACAGACACAGGACAGAGAGACATCATGCCTAGAGGCAGTGGTTCTCAAAGTGGGGTCCTTGGGGGGGGGGGGGGGGGTACCAGGCGGTACTGGGGGTACCAGGCGGTCCCCAGCTACATTAGTTACAATTAGTTACTAAATTAGGGTTACACAATCATTTTAACCACTTTAACCATGTTATACTTTGGCTGTTCTAAAATAGCAGATATACAAGCTCATAGCGCGGCACTGAGTGCTGCACTATGAGCTTGTAGATCTGCTATTTTTGAAAAATCGTGAAAGTTTGTGCAAATCTTTGAATATATATATATTTTTAAAGCGAACATATGTTTAACTTAAGTCTTTGCTTCTTGGGGGTCACTGTCACAAAATATGAGATGGGGGTCCGCAGCCAAATACGTATCATTTTGGGGGTCTGTTTGAGAACCACTGGCCTAGAGGGGAAGGTACTGTAGGTTGTCAGCAGTAGACAGGGTTACAACACAGAGAGAGACATTACAGTGGAGTCTTCAGGACTTCAGCAAGTCCAGGAACCAGAGACCAGAAAACTGCAATGACCTCCCAGATGGCTTTAACCTGGCATGGCTTTGAACTACAACTTGATGTTCTACTTAAAGGACCACTTCCCCCATTTTCAACCTTATGTTCATAATAATTGGTCCTCACTAATGTCCATTATAAGATGCCACCGTTTATGTCTACTTGCTCTATGTCTCAGAGGAGTGCTGTGGAAAGTTCAGATAAACGGACAACAACAGGATTTATGTTTTTCTTGCTAGCCCTCAGCCTGTGTGATATGTGGGCACAATTAAATCATTAATCGCAATTATTTATATGACAATTAATTGTCAACTAAAATGTCATGATGACTGCTGAATATAACATGTATTTAAGCCTGTCACAATTCTTACATAATCACCTAATCACAATTATTTTTCCTACTCGTCATAATTATGGAAATAGCCGGTACAGGATTAGGATAAATCTCATTTTACTAATCTTGTCAGTGATTTGGTGCCTGAAATATGTATTTGGAATTTGTTTTGTAAAACATATTATGATTGTGTAACATAACTCATGGGGTATGGTTATCCGTGTTTTGAATTAATTGTATTACAAATTAATAATTGTGTTTTGGCATGGTCCACCTGCTATATAATGGAGGCTGGAAGTGGCTATAGAGTTTTGGCGTGGGCTAACAGTTAGCTTAGACAACACCAGGGGAGAGCTGCCACGGCCATAGGGGCGAAGGGCATTGCCTGTTAAGGTCCTTGCACACTGGTGCGTCTTTTCGTTGCGTTTTTTTTACAACAATGAAAAAAATTGAAAAAACAATGAAAAAAAAAAAACGCAACGAAAAGACGCACCAGTGTGCAAGGACCTTTACAGTTAATCGGCTATATTGAGTTCTTGGTTTGTTGTTTTTCTTAGTTTAGCTGTCAATTGTTCATTTCCTATATTTGGAACTTTATTTTTGGCCAATCGTATTTATTTTTGAAGTATCATTTTTGCCCATGGCCTGCACTGTATAAATCCATATAACTTATCTTATGGTAGTTTGGAGGTAAACAAAATACCAAAATTTGCATTTGTGGAGCCTTAGCTCTTTGGCCAACTGTTACACTGACCTTTGCAATCTTTTTTTTACAAACAGAAATGTTTTATTCATAATGTTCAATATCAAAAACAGAATTAAATCGTTAATCGCAATTATTTGTGTGACACTTAATCATCGTAAAATCTCATGATCGTTCGTAACAGCCTTGCAGGTATTAAAAGGTATCAAAGCCATGCTTCATTAAAGACCTGTGAAGGAGGTACCGCCTTTTTCCTGTGCAGAGAAGGAAATGTAGTTCATGTTAAAGGAGAACAGACAGTGGACAGAAAGCACTGCACTTCCACCCAAAGAGGCAGCTCTGAGGGAGGCACACCATAGTGCAGCTGGTTCACAGGACAGTTGTGTGTGTGTGTGTGTGTGTGTGTGTGTGTGTGTGTGTGTGTGTGTGTGTGTGTGTGTGTGTGTGTGTGTGTGTGTGTGTGTGTGTGTGTGTGTGTGTGTGTGTGTGTGTGTGTGTGTGTGTGTGTGTGCGCACGCACACGCGTACACATTCGTAATGGTACTGGTTTGTCATTCTATAAACTAAGTAGTGTTTAGGAATATAAGGGCCTGTGCATGCTGAATATAAACCACTGTTTCTAAATGTCGGCTCCAGGGACCACCAGGGGAACCTGTAAGGGTCCATTATTTGGTTCCATTTGAACAGTCTCAGAGTTAAAGACTCTGTACTGTAACTCCTCAAAGTCCCCTGGGGGTCCACATACCCTACGTTGAGAACCAGCACTGTAAAAGTGGTGTTTTGGCCTATAAAAATGTAAAACAAAGTATAGTGAAAAAAGTGACGGCTCAAACCAAGTGGATGTGCGCTGCCTTACAGACAACGTTTGTTTTGACGCGACAAAATAAAACAAGACATTTATCAAAAAGGTCCGAAATCACAAATGAAACCCATTTCATGATGAAAACAAAAAATGTCCCAAAATGCTTTTCATTTGTGTGAAAGTTGAGAGGGGGGGAGAGGACATAAAAGGATGAAACACAGGAACAGGAAGAAGATATTGTTACGTACTTTGGAGTCGATCTGATTTCCTGTCCGTTTTTGTACCATTTCAGCTCAACGGTGGGGTCGGCCAGGTCCACCACGAAGCGGATCTTTCCACCTTTGTCCACCTGATACGCCGGCTCCAGTTTCTTTGCAAAAGCTTCCAGAAAAGTCAAAGTGAGGACACAAGAGTTGGTCATTGAATATCACAACGCTTATCCTGTATCCACGGTTAAGGTTTCCTCACATCCAGACATTAATTATTATTATTATTATTAACTTTAATAGTGGATGTGTTTCATTTACGTGTTTGTGTGTGCCAGCATAAAGTTAAAGGGGTAGTTCACCCCCAAAATGACATTTTTTCTATCGATTACACACCCCATGGAGACATGAATTCATGGAGATTTTTTTGTTTTTGTTGCATTCCTAAGCCAAAAATGTGATGACCGACGGCGACTCCGGTAGGAGACTCAAAGTGTCAACTTTGAGTCTCCTAGACGGAGACATTAGCATCTTTCCGCCGGTCATAAAATTATTGGCTGAGGAATGCGACAAAAACAAAAAAAAATCCATGAATTCAAGGCTTCATGAGGTGTGTAATTGAAAGTAATTTTTTGGGTGAACTATCCCTTTTAAGATTGTAGTTTTAAACAAGGTCTTGAATTATGTTGCATGAGGGACAGGTGGTTAAAGATAGTTTAAGTGATATTTTTTGGTTAAAGAAAGTCTCAATGGAGACTCTTTGAGTCTCCGCCGGTCATCAAATTAATGGCTTAGGAATGCGACAAAAACTAAAAAAATCTCCATGCATTCAAGGCTCCATGTGGGCCCCCGGCCCACAGGTTGAGAACCACTGATGTAGTACTACTGCACCTATATAACAGAGCATCTCAAACTTGACTCAAGCATCGATTACCATACCTTCACTCTTCTTCTCCTCTTTCTTGGTCTTCTTCAGCCTCTTCAGCAGGCCCCTGAGGTCTGTGATGCCGTAGTTGAACGCTATCTTCTCGTATTCGTCCGGCTTGGCGTTCTTCAGGATCTCCCACACGTCCACGTCGGGTTGCTCCTCCTGTTTGGGCTCCCTGGGGTTTCGGTTCGGATACAAGGTGAGGTTGTGAGGGCGGGGGTCACATGGTCTGAGATTTAGCAACGTGTCCGGAGGAACTGTTTCTGATGGGGAACTGAACTGTTTCTGATGGGGAACTGAACTAGACTAGAGGAGTGCATCAGTTCATCAAACTAGTCCATTTAATTGATTATGAAAAAATAATCTGTAATCAATTTGAATAAGAATTATCGCTTGTGGTTGAATATTTGATTGATCGATTACTTTCGATCGATCAATATCTAAGATTTTCTGTTAAGTGGTATTGATTACTTTTAGTAATAATCGAGAAGCAAGTTTTATTGTTTAATTTGTTATGTGGACAATTAAAAAAATATATAATAATCGACTAAATTGATTAGTCTGATTAACGACTTATACTTAGACTTTTACTTCTACACAGCAAAAATAGCCAATCTACACCTCACAACACATTGCATCGTGCAACACGTTGTGAGCTTATAGATCTGCTATTTTCGCTACTCTTAAGAAAATGTTTGGGAGAAAAAAGTAGAAAGAAAATCCCCCAAAATCAATAATGTTTATTAAAATCGATTACTGATTATTTATTTGTATTATCGATTAAATCCATGAATTCGATAAATTGTTGGGCCCCTAGTGTGCTGTACTACTCGTTTGCGTCTGGCCTGTGAACCTCTTGTCAGCCAATAAGGAGTTCCTCGGGACATGTCACACAAAGGGATGGGCGTGGTAAGCTACGGTCTATTATGTGCTGTGACATCAGCCCTAGAGGTCAAGGGTTATGTGTGACAGGATTGCAGCGGTATGTGAGATGTGAGATGACATTTCACTCGTTAAATTGGTGCTTGGAGTGTCGACAACAATCCAGCATTATGGATTTCCTGCCATCTTCATTTTCCTCTGAATTATGCTTTAGGCTTCATATATAGGCCCAATCTGCGCTCAAACTTTGTGGACAGTGTTATTGGACAGCCACCAGTTCTCAAGGTCAGGTCCGAGGACCACTAAATAGACTCTGGCAGGTCTGTAACTCTGAGACTGTACAAATCCAATTTGGTTCCATTTGTACACTCTCAGAGATAAATTAATACTGAGGATTGGGGGAGTGTAGATTGGGGAGTTTGTGGCCTAATGCATATCAAACTGAGCTGAGGGTCTTTGAAGGGGAACCCCAATTTACGCCGTAAAATCCTCAGTGCTTATTTACCCCAGAGAGTTGTTTTTTGTTCTGCAGTGCGGGTTCTGCAGTATTGAGATGTGTGTACTGTATACCCTTAGCTTACGTACTGGGTTGTGCTTGGGCAGAATACTGGGATTACACTGTAACCGTGTGTCTTTTTCTGCATTGTGGCGGCTAGTTGTATAGGTGTATACTATTGTACAATATGCTGTAGTTCATTAGTAGTGGCGCTGCTCTAATGTTATTTCTTCCCTTTATCCGACAACACTTTTTCCATGGGATCAACAAAGGTCTATCTATCTATGTAGAGTGTATAAATTGACCCATACGGGTCCATTTGATTTCACTTGTACACTCTCTGAGCTACAGACCCGTAAGGGTCCATTTGGACCCCTGGTGGTCCCCGGACCCCCGACGCATTGAACCAGTTCATTAAGCAATAATCCTTGGCACATAGGAGTACTGTAGGCCTATCTCAGCACGCCTGTGCCAATGTCAAGGGATAGCACGATTTCCCTCATATTATGATTAACACATTGAATGCCAAAAACGGTCCGGACCGTTTTTGAGGGTCCAAACGAGAAGTGCCGAAAACGGTCCGGACCGTTTTTGACCCAATTCTATTTTTATACATGTGGGCCACGTGGGGCGCTAAAACGAAACTTTGACATCACCCAAGCAGTTTCTGAGAAGAAGAGGCTGGATGTGGCTCCATGTCAAAAATCCTTCCGGTCGGCGTTTTCAATGTTATCTCCTTGATTAAAAGCTTAATATCTCCATTTCTTTTTAATGTGGTGGAAACGAGCCGTTTTCGATCGGCGATCACGCTGCAATGGAGGGTCGCGTTGGAAATATTATTGTTCCAGGCGTTAGTCGGGACCCTCCGCCGTCTCGCACGCACGCTTTGTTTACATGCATTTCCGCGTCGGGGCTTCTCACAGCACGAAATGTATAACGCAAGTGGATGGAAGAAATGCTGGCACTCAACGTATAATATTTTAATAAACCTCTGGCACCCAATGTGTTAAACCAGCATTTTTATCATCAATTTATGATTAGCCAAGCTGAATAAAACTGCTCTTTTACAAGGTTACAGGTATAGTAAATAAATAAAATAGAATAAAAGGTGGATGCATTCAGATTGTGATGTCTACACCAGTGTTGATTTTGTCGACTAAAACTATGACGAAAAATGTTCGTAGACTACCTTATTTCACTGACGAAAACTAAATAAAAAGTAAGCTAAGCTACGATGACTAAAACTAGTCAACAAATAAAAACTAGACAAAAATGTTAGCGAGGGACGAGTGGAGAAGAGATCCAGTAGAACTAAAAGAAAAGTCCTTTTATGTTTGGTTGCGCGTGGGTGTTGCGCTCTGAAAATATCTATCTATCTATCTATCTATCTATCTATCTATCTATCTATCTATCTATCTATCTATCTATCTATCTATCTATCTATCTATCTATCTATCTATCTATCTATCTATCTATCTATCTATCTATCTATCTATCTATCTACAGTATCTATCCATCCTTGTTAAGATTTGCAGTTTATTTAAGTGGAGAGATTAAAGAAAATGAGTCATTATTTTATCAGTGCTCTAGTCATGAACAGAACTCAATGTCAGACATGGATGATGGATCATTATGGCAGTATTGTGTTTTTATGTGTTTAGGGACTCGATGGATTCAAAATGATAGCTTTTGTGAAGTCATTGAAGTGGCGGCATGCAGGGACTATAAAGGGGAACCTTCCCACAAGAATCGTTGTATCATTTATTTCTCCTTGTATTTTGTCATTCTCAGCTATAGCCCATCCCTTTGTTTGAGTGTGTGTGTGTGTGTGTGTGTGTGTTTCAGTCACCACGTCACAGATGCTCTGACACTGTTAGACCAATGAAGGTGACCAAAGAAAGGTTAGATCTGTGAGAACCAAGTTAATAAGTATGTTGAACGTGAGTAGATGCATTAGTTTGGCTGAATAAAGAACATTCAGTCAGTCCTTTCTCTCATCGACATTTTCCCAAAATGTCCGAAAGGTTTCAAGGTGAAAAGCACTAAATATTATTCCATTCTTTGTAGGTTTATTTATTTATTTTTTCCCATCTTGTTTATTTTCAGGCAGTTATCAAGAAGGCTGAAATAAACATTGTGGTATTTGCCTTATATTTCTACATTGAAAAGAAAATATGAATGTAGTTGTAACACTATTTTACAGCATCATGGATGATCCCCCAGCACTTCATCAATGATCCAAAATGCTGCTCTTTGTCTCATAAGGTTTCAATTATACTTTGTCACACAGCTTTTTAGTCAAGCATCGTTCGACAAAAATGACGTTATTTACAACCGTAAAAAAACGAACCAAAAAAAAGTTTTTGGGGTTTTGTTGTTTGTTTGAAAGTATGTTATTTTTGTCGAGCGAAAGGGTTGTGTGACAAAGTATGAATCCCACCTGATTTATACTTGGTTGCGCGCCAATGTCACGCCCCGAAAATAGCCGATCTACAAGCTGACAATACATCGCAGGCAGCGTGACACATTGTAAGCTTTCGTGTGCGCCACCGGCAGGCAGCTAAGTGTAAATCACGCTTTAGCGTCGAGAGTGGCGACAGCTTGCATTCCGAACAATAGCCACCCATCTCAAATATGATTCAAAGCCCCATTTCCATCATTACCGAGTGCTGGCAGGAACATTTAGGAATGCTGTCTTCAAATGAAGTGTTAACCAGACTACAGTAGGCCAACACTCTTGCTTGTCTAGTTTCTAGAGCTATACATTTCATGCTGGGGGACTCTATGGGTTACTTACCGGCGGTTCGGTCTAATGGTTTAATTACCTACGGTACTCTCTCTACTAACCTTTGATTTCTGAATATATAGGGGAAGAAGAAGAGACAAGCCCAAAATAAATGTGTCGTTTATCTTCAGTGAACAGTGTCACCGTCTAAATCTATTGGTGCTGACATTATAGAGTCTTGGCGGAAAAAAAACAACCAACCCTCCCCCCCCAAAAAAATAATAATCTAAAACTCACACTATGAGGTTTAAAATATTATTTTGCACTGTATAGTTTCACCATGTCCAATATATATGTCATGGCGTGTTTATAAAGTTATTATTACCTCATCGTAGGTATTTGTTTTATGTTGTGATAAAACTGTACTGCTGCTAGAGTCCCATTTGAACGGTAATGAGGTGTTTTACATGCCGTAATACACACAATATATATAGACTATACCAGAAAGATTACTTGGAGGAGAAAAAGTATGGTTGCTCTAGAGCAACATATTATATTTTATAAAAGACAAAAAAGAGAGAGGCAAAAAGCATTTCCCAGATGAGGGCTTTAAAGGAAAAAAAAGAGTGACCAATATAAAAAAAGAATGACAAAAAAAAAGGCAAAGCGACGTCGTTCCTCACCTATGTTTAAGGAGCCCACTAAAGTCAAGTGTCCCTTCATCATCACCTTGTCCTTCACCGCTGTTGTTAACAAGAACATATTAATAGAGACTTGTTCAGAACAGACACAGATACAGGCAACTAGAAAACAATGCTAAAACAGCAATGCAAAGCAGCAGGGCTCTGAGTTCAATCGGTGCATCAGCGTTGGCTTATGGACAGTGGTGGAAGTACATTTACTCAACTACTGCACTTGAGTACAATTTTGAGGTACTTTTAATTAATTTGAGTATTTCCAATTTTCAATACTTTTACTTCTACTCCACTACATCTCAGAGGCAAATATTATACTTTTACTCCACTTTAGTTACTAGTGACTTTGTAAAACATACATTAACCAGTTCAGACCTATAATATATTTTGGCTGTTTGAAAATAGCAGATCTACAAGCTCACGACGTGTCGTGAGCTTGTAGATTGGCTATTTTCAAAGGATTTTATGCATTTGGAAACGTGTGAAATGATACATTGTGCATAATGAGAACTTTTACTTTTAGTACTTAAGTATATTTTGATGCCAATACTTTTGTACTTTTACTCAAGTACATTTTGAATACTGGTACTTTTACTTGTAACAGAGTATTTCTACATTGCAGTATTGATACTTTTACTTAAGTAAATTGAGTACTTTTACCACCACTGCTTATGGAAACCTATGCACGATCGGAGCTAACACAACACCCTTCCTCTCCGGGCCGAGCGGCTCGGAGCAAACCAGTTTGTGTCTAGCAGGACCGAGAGCTTTCTTTCCCAGAAGAACATTCCCACAATGCTCCTGCCATGTTGGAATTCAACATGGCTGAGCAGCGACCATTGTGATAATAATGGTCTGGTACTGCGGGGGTTGCTTTGCATTGCTTTAGTTTTCAGACACATTGTTGGGAGGGAGATTTGAAATGCAAGCGTTGGCCTTTTGATCAGATAAAACACGTTGAGTTGGCTGGTTGATTTTGTAATTACCTTTGAGAGAAAGGTGAATGACATTTGAACAACCATCTTTCCACACTAATTCGTCACGGAAAACTTGTCATAGTTTGCCTCATGGAACATGAGGGCTCCTATAAGAATGATGAATCCTTGCTCCGTTCTTGAAGTCGGACGAGCAAGTATTTAGTAGTATTAACAGTCTGTCAGAGATCCTGGTCTGAATGATACGATTCTATGGTGGAGGCTGTGGTACATTGCTATTCGTGAATGATACACGTCTATGGTGGAAGCGTGGTACATTGCTATTCATGTAGAAGACTTACCCTATAGGGGGGAGCTTGTCCACCACAATAACCTTGGCGTCCCTATTTTGGGCATGCCATTATAGACGAAACATTTATTTAATTGTGCTTCTTTTTTTAATTACTAAATATTTTAATGTTTTTATTTATTTATTCAAAAATAACAAAAATAGCGGATCTATAAGGTCATTACATGTCGCAATGCGATGCATTGTGAGCTTGTAGATCTCCTATTTTTGCTATTCATCATATGACTAAATATATAGGGCTTATATTATATGTTAGCCTGGGACCAGACGAATCTGCGAGTGCAAAAAAAATTGCACTCTGGGATTTGGGTCTGGCACCGCTCCATAGAGAATCCATTTCCTGCTCCAGAAGACGTGGGTAACCAATCAGGGCCCAGTATTCGAATATGGGAGACTGTAATTGGTAGTTGGTTGTAGGTCTAACCAATTGCGTCGAGGGCCATTGTTTTGATCCCGCCCCTTGGGAAAAAAAACGTCCTCATGGAAGCACCAGACTCATATCCACGCAGTGATATAGTCTAGCTACGCCAGGCTAATTATATGTAGCTAGATGTAATGCTGATCATGAGTTTCTCTTGAAAGCTTGTAAGCTGACTGTATCAAAACATGTGTTGCTGTTGTTGTTGTTCCTCTTATTACCTTCTCTTGAACGCCGATAGAATATTGAGATTCTGGTTGCTCGGTTCGGGTTCTGAAAAGACAAAGACACAGAGCATACAGTCAGTTTTGACGTGGCCTGTGTGTTGCGGTAGGCTGGCTGTGTGTGTCATGCATAAGGGGCATGCACAAACCTGACGAACCTTTCACCTCCAAGTCAAAAGAATAGGTGTCAAACTTATCCTTGTAGGTGACCTCGCAGCGGTAGTTCCCTGCGTAGGTGTCTTTGGCTTTGATGATGTGCATCTCGAACGTGTGAATCTGCAAACAGTGACATGGACATGGATTATGGACCATGCAGGTCAATGGGGCCAAGTTCTCCCTGGGGAGGGGGCCCGTAATTATTACATTAATACATTCAACCCATTCAATCCGGGAACGCATCTACTAATGTCTTCTGAATCCAAACAGTTTTCTGAAAAAAAACGTACGTTTGCTATATATCAGTGTTTCTCAAACTTTTTCATGTCATGGACCCCCAAAATTATATGTATTTGGCCGCCGACCCCCATCTGAAATTATTTTGTTCCAGGGACACCCAGAAGCACAGATAAAAATTAAACATATACGTACATTCAAGGATTTGCACACATTTTCCACTAAAATAGCAGATCTACAAGCTCATAGTGCGGCACTCGCTGTACATCTGCTATTTTTTAATACCCAAAGAAATCTTAAAATGACACCGATGCGTTCTCGGTCTTAATGGATTAATGACCAATCAATCTATTGTTCCAGCTTGGATCAGCCACTATACGTATGTGACCGAGTCCCGAGCTCCAGGCATTGGGGAGGTCACAGAGATAGGGCTAACCTGAGACTTACAGTACAGTACCTCAAACATGCAGAGAAGGAGTTCAGCGTGAGGAGTATACCTTGGTGAATCGGTCAAAGGTCTCTTTGAGTTGCAAGTGTTTCCCTGTCTTGCTCGACAAGTCCATCCACTTCCCTTTGAACCACTTGATGGTGGGCTTACGCAGCAGATCCTTGGCCTCCACCTTAGCGGTGAAGTTGATGTCGCAACCTGGGACAGAAGAACCCAGTGAAACGCAGCTCCTCTATAAAAATGACCCACCGCGGGACTTGACTGCGTTTTGCTACCGCGGCATCTTCCAGATGAATTGGCTCTTAGCGTGTTTTAACCTAAACCCCATGAAACCTGGCATCCCCGAATCTTTTGAAGTGGTTAACAAACAGAAGGATCGTGTGAAACACAGCTCCTCCACAAAATTACCTATCAAAAGTACTCACATTTTCTACTTAAGTAAAAGTATCAACACTGCAATGTAGAAATACTCTAAAAGGCCCATGTTCAAAATGTTACTTGAGTAAAAGTACAAAAGTATTGGCATCAAAATATACTGAAAGTACCAAAAGTTAAAGTACTAAAATGTTTGAGAATAGCCGATCTGTAGATTGGCTATTTTCAAATAGCCTATATATAAAACGTGCCTAAAGTGGTTATGTTTTATAATATAATAATTTATATCTGCAAAGTAACTAAAGTTTTCGAATAATTGTAGTGCAACAAAAGTACAATATTTGCCTCTGAGATGTAGTCGAGTAGAAGTAAAAGTATTAAACATTGGAAATACTCCAGTAAAGTAAAAGTACCTCAAGTACAGTACTTGAGTCGAGTAAATGTACTTAGTTACTTTACACCACTGCGTTTTGGACATACAGTACGAGGCTTCCACCGACAGCAACGATCATGCTGACCTCATGTGCGTTTCTCCTCACTCACCCACATCCACAGAGTTGATTGGCTCAGGTTTCTCTATGAGCAGAGTGGACAGTGGTGGAAGCTCCACGGGTTTCTCCAGGTCGTCTGGGTTCATAGCTTCTCCCAGAGACCACACTGGATCAAGCAGGAGAGACACACACACACACACACACACACACACACACACACACACACACATGTGTGCGCGCGCGCGCGCACACACACACACACACACACACACACACACACACACACACACACACACACACACACACACACACACACACACACACACACACACACACACACACACGCACCATCACACAGGGGTCTCCTTTGCTGTTGATCAAGAATAGTCAGAGGCGGTACAGGTATAGAATGTCATAGACCCACCTTTTCTTTTGAAAGTGTTCACATCACCGGAGGAGAGACATACAGTACATGACAGATGTTAGGTGCTGGGCAATTAACCGAAAATATATCAAAACCAACATTTAGAACCTCTAATCAAAGTAATGTTGCTCATGAATGGAATAATTCGAGAATCCGTTTTTATATAATTTTTTTATTTCTCATAATCGAATTGACACACAAAAACCTTAAAGGGATTCACCCAAAAATAGTATATAAAATAATCGTTCATCAATCGTAATCGAGGTGAAAGTTTGAAATAATCATGATATTGATTTGAAGTCATATCACCCAGACCTAAATGACGTCCAATGTTTTCAACACTCACTCACTGTCACCATACATCAAACTCCTTGACAACTGCTGTTAAGCTCTTTGCAAGACGGAAAGCATGGAACAGACAATATGGAACAATGAACATAATATGTCATCAAAAAACATTTTCATCAATATCTTATACAGTTAGATGAGACAAAATAATGGTTAGGATAAATTCTTAATTTTTGGAGTCTTCTTTAGGTCTTCATCTCGAGGCACTAAAAACCGCTGCGATATTTGAGAAGAGATCCTACTCGACAAGTTTAATATTGGTGTGTGTGTGTGTGTGTGTGTGTGTGTGTGTGTGTGTGTGTGTGTGTGTGTGTGTGTGTGTGTGTGTGTGTGTGTGTGTGTGTGTGTGTGTGTGTGTGTGTGTGTGTGTGTGTGTGTGTGTGTGTGTGTGTGTGTGTGTGTGTGCGTGCGTGCGTGCGTGCGTGCGTGCGTGCGTGTGTGTGTGTTCTTTTTTTTTATGCCAATGAAAAAGATGACTCCAAAGGCCTCATAGCTTCCTACAAGCGGTGTAGCAGATAAGCAGCACGTTTGCTATGGTGTTTGAGGAGACCCATCTTTTTCATAGCGACAGATGCTGTAAGCTTCAGCTCTTCCAGGCATTCGACCAGCTATGTAAAGTATATACACTATACAGTATGTACAGTATGTACAAAAGGAAAATAAATATTTGAGATTCTTCTCAAAGTGTAAAAATAAAAAGTCCATTGACCGTATTCTGGTTTGGTGGTGGAAGTCTTCATGTTTTTTTACTTAACCACTTGAATCCTAGCATCCCTATTCTGGGAACACTCACCGAAAATAGACGATCTACAAGCTAACACCGCGTCCTGATGCGATGCATTGTGAGCTTGTAGGTCTGCTATATTCGGCAAAGAGATTTTGGTGTAGAGGGATAAAAAAAATCAAGTACAGAGCCGATCACTACACGGTCAACTAAGTATTTGTTTACTAAGTAAACGTAGAGGTAGCAATACCACAATGTGGAAATACTCTGATACAAGTCAAGAGTAGCAAAAAATATAATTAAAGTAGTCAAAATTACTCATTATGCAGAATGGTACATTCCACAATCATATTATTGGATTGCAATTAGTAATGCATTAATGTTTTCATCACCTTTTAATGTTGCAGCTCATAAAGGTCGGCGGGGCCGTTATATGCATATGCAAATTACATGTTATGTGTAGTGTCGTGTAGCCAGGAGATCGATGGGACATCTCCGCCTATAGAGATCTCTGATCATCTGCCTACGCGAGACTATCTTATGTGCTGCTGGGTAGCTCAACCTATAATGATACATCATAACAGTTAATGTATGTTTTTATATCTAAGTCTGATTCAAGTCAATTGTAAAAGTACCTCAGAGTTGTATTTAATGCACTTTTTTTCTTCTTTTTTTTTTACTGCCGTTGTGACCTATTATTACCTGAGTCTTTTCTCCCCATGGCCGACATTGGGACGCTATCATCTAAACAAAGACAGAGAGAAATTTACAGTATATTATAAGAAATAGTACTGTAAAGTCCACTGAGGCAAACACACACACACACACACACACACATAGGCAAGCAGGGTTAGCAAGCAAAAAAAGGTATCTTTAAGAGCTGTGTATGAGGAATTCTGAATCAAAAGCCTGGTTCTCAGATTGACATCTGACAGATTTACTGTCAGATGTTCTACTGATGTTAAATTAGTAAATAAAAGCCAGTGGTGGGAAGTAACTAAGTACATGTACTCAAGCACTGTACTTAAGTACAATTTTGAGGTATCTGTACTTTACTTGAGCATTTCCAATTTCCAATATTGGAGGCAAATATTGTACTTTTACTTTTACTGCACTACAATTATTTGAAAACTGTAGTTACTAATTACTTATTAGTAACAGATATAAATGATTACATTATAAAACATACAATAACCACTTAAGTCCTATTTTATACCTAGGCTATTTGAAAATAGCAGATCTACAAGCTCACAAACGCGTCGCATCACGACGCGTTGTGAGCTTGTAGATCTGCTATTTTCAAACATTTCAGTACTTTTACTTTTGGTACTTTAAGTACATTTTGATACCAATCAAAATGCAAGTGCATTTTGAACACCAGACTTTTACTTGTAACAGAGTGCTTCTACATTGCAGTATTGATACTTTTACTTAAGTAAAACATTTGAGTACTTTTTCCACCACTGATAAAGCTAATAAATGTTAATTGCTGCTTCACATGCTAAATGCGGCTTTTGATCATGGATATGATCTGCAATTGCTTTATGATTAGAATTCCAAATGTACAGTATTCAAATAAATGTACGTTTATGTGGGCAGACTGTACTGTATGACCAGAAAAAAGGTTTTACATATTCTTTTTATAAGGTTATGTTAATAATCTACTGTGTATTAGCAATGACATTTGTTTTAAATCTCCAGTTTTGTCTGTTATAAATAGTGATAATTATGTCCAAACACACCCAAAACTTCTAGAAATAAACATGTCTCCTAGCATGTTTCCTACATTCTGATTTAGAGATGACTACCGGTGAGGTCAGAGGTTCTATAATGGCGGTTAGGTTAACAGAGAGATCTTACTAGGCAGCTCAATAGAGAGTTTCTTGAGTGAACTGGAATCCTCTGCAGAAAGAACACAATATATTGATATTAATCAATTTTAACTAATGTAGACGATGGTTTGTATAATAGTGTAAATATCCCTTAACAAAATTGTTATTGATAACAGATGCAAAAACCTACTGCTCAATCCCTTGAGCAGCACAAAATGACAACAAATTATTCATTGGTCTTTTCCAAATACAATTGAGATTGCATAAAGGTAACTACAAAACAAGAACATAATTACAGCATATTCATAAGGAACACAATTCTAGTTTAAGAATCCATGTATTATTTTCATGAATGACTACCGTTTGATCTGTATTTGTCAACATGAAAGGTTTTCTCCCAATCCTAGAAATCAGAACTAAACTCACACAGATGACCAGAAAATGTATAGACCAAGAAAACAAGCCTGTTTTCCCCACATGTCATTCTCTGTTTGTGACACCACACATTAGAATGGACTCTGTGAAACATATTGATACTGTATACTACCTCTATATGAATAACATATTTAAATCGTCTTTAAACGCTACACAGTCAAATCTGGTATTTTAATTTATCTCTGAGAGTGTAGAAATATACCCTACGGGTCAGGAATATTTCATTTATATTTGGTCTAAAATATATTATTACAAACAATAACACATTATAGAACAATACATGTATAACATTGCATTATATAGAACATATACTGTATGCATACTGTATACATGATAAGCATCCATGTATTTATCTTGTTCAAATAATATATACATGTGGTCAGATGTAATTGTCACATCCATACCTTTATTTTAATCAAATAAAGGTTAATGCACAGAAAAATCCTCAGTGTTAATTTGTACATTTTGTACACACTCAGTTAAAGGTGGTGTAAGTGATATATTTAAATACAAAATAAATATATATATTTATATTCTGACAGTAATCATCTGACAGTAATCAAAGTGTTTGTTCAGTAACAGGAGTCTCCCTGTTTCCCCAGCTCTTTAATAAACAGAAAATACTTTTTCAGGTCGGGATACCAATTGCATCCAATCAGAGAACCTGCTCCTTGTTTTGCTTCATCACTTAAAATTTCACTTATCCTGTATACAACGAGTTCTCTCTCTCCTGTTTGGATAAAATTGGTATCCTGATCTGAAAACGAATGATCTGTTTACTAATGAGCTGGAGAACCGGGGAGACCGCTGTTACTGAAGAAACACTCGATAGCAATGATTACTATAAAAAAATAGAGCCAATTAACACTTAATTTAACAAGGAAATATCACTTAAACCCCATTTAAATGAACACTGAGCAGTTTACTGTGTGTGCTTGTAGGAATGATGCTGTGGCGTTCTGATCATTTTGCACAGATAGCACACAGTAACTTTACTGTATGTATGTCATGGACATGTCATACATGACAATAGATTCTGCTTCTCTGTTGACTCACTTATCTTTGCACTTGAACTGCTGCAACACCAGGACCCCTAATATACCTGCCCTGTTGTTAGGACAGAAAAATATGGTGTGTGTGTGTGTGTGTGTGTGTGTGTGTGTGTGTGTGTGTGTGTGTGTGTGTGTGTGTGTGTGTGTGTGTGTGTGTGTGTGTGTGTGTGTGTGTGTGTGTGTGTGCGAGCGTGTGTGTGTGTTGTTTTTGAGGTATTTCCATAACATTTCCATAGAGTTGACATACTGTAAGTCCTGACCGGGCAGCCGTCCGTCACGAGGTGATCGAGATGGAGGTGACGAGAAGATAATAAGGAAGTAATGAGGAGGGTAATAAGGATGTAATAAGGACGGGAGTGTCAAGGTTACCAACCTGCCGGGGGTGTTGGGGAGGGGCTAGTGGCCGAGGCATCATCATCTTTACCTGAAATAAAGGGGTTGATTGACACATAGAACCCGACTATCAAGCAACGTTCCAAGTCCCATCACTGGCAGGCCAACAAGACACAAGACCGGCAAGACCGCTACGAGCCGTCGGATGTGACATGCGAGGCGAGACAAGGCTTGGGACCCGAGCGTCGCATGCAGCGATGTATAGCGGCAAGACTCCAGTCTAATCTAACAACACTGACTTGTGTCCTGTGTGAGACTATAAATATAATGAAAGTGTGAGGTCACTCTTGTGTGTGAGATCAAGGCATTGTGCTCGGCACCGCAAGCTTCTCAGGCTACTCAAAGATTCACACACACAGAAACACACGCACGCGCGCGCACACACACACACACACACACACACACACACACACGCATACTGTGCACACGTGTTTGTGAGAGAACGTGAACCCAAAAATGGTCAGCCTTCAAGTCGCAGCCACAGAAATGCATCCGCAATAACAACAGGGTGCAACCAACGGTTAAATTGAAATTATGTAACCGATATGAGATCACCATTCGTTAATGCTTTCTATACTGTTTGTGTGTGTCTTTGTATACACAAAACCTTATACTCTGCCTGCAGTAGGTGAGCGTGTCCATAGCACAGCAGCAAGGAAGCAAAGGCCATCGCTGTCTATTAAGCGGCTTCGTCCCAAAATTAACTGTGATTCAAATAGTCAAGCATCTTTCCATTACCCAGCTTGAGTGCCTCTTATCTCTTATGTAGATTAAAAAAATAGTCACTAGCCACTGTAAGACTGCATACTGTAGCATTACCTCATCCTACTGTACTTCTAGTCTTACTATAGCCCCATTACGAACCTCTCCCTCCGCTATACAGCTCCGAGATGAGGTCCCACTGGGCTGGCTACCAGCAGCGTTAGAACACTGGCAAAGGGTCCGTGGATTACCTTTTTCACCACATCGTATCCAAAAACTAAAGGTAGTCCCCTAAACCTACAGACGTTTGGGGATTTTGTGGAACCCTAACTTTTTAGAACGGGGTTGTAAAAAACGTTTAAATTGCTTATTTAGTCAGCCTGTGGCCATGTTTCCCATTCAACCCGGAAGAACCTGCTCCCGGTTCGGGTACAATGGGAAAACATGGCCACAGGCTGACTAAATGTTTCGCCCCGTTCTAAAAAGATAGGGTTCCGCAAAATCCTCAAACATCTGTAGGTTTAGGGGACTACCTTTAGTTTTTGGATACGATGTGGTGAAAAAGGTAATCTACGGACCCTTTGCCGGTGTTCTACCGCTGCCAGTAGCCAACCCAGTGGGACCTCATCTCTGAGCTGTATAGTGGAGGGAGAGGTTTGTAATGGGGCTAGTCCTACTATGAATCCTGCAATGAAATGGAGAAAAATCTGTCTGTCCATCTGTGTATCTGCATCCACTCAATCTGAAAATGCAAGTGGGCATTCAGCATTGGCATATAGGCAGGGACTGACAAAGCAGATTCTTCCATTTTCCCTAATGTAAGCCGTTTATTACCATGTTTGCCAAGTCAGTACAGTAGTTGGGGCGCCAGGCTATGGGATCTGAGTCATGGTCACATAATCCGGACGGCCATGCCATGGTTTTATTGATTGTTGTTTGGTTGAACTTGTCAGGGACACCTCACATTCACAACCAAATGGTGCACGGGCTCTGCGATCACAGTGATCCGAAAGTAAAGCTAAAAAGTTAATGCAGATCATCATTGTATGCTGGCGTGGATATTTATAGGCTATAGTTATATGGTAGACTGAGATCATTCGCTCTGCCAGTTTGCATATCCTGTCTAGAGAGAATAAGCGGATACTGAAACAAATGTGCGTGTAGTATGTTTGTGTGAGTATTACCAGATACAGTTTTGGAGTAGGTGGACGCTAAGACCGGATGGCACTATAGTTAAAATGGAATGGAAACCAGGCTTTCCATAGTTACTGCCTGGGGACAGGTTAGTTACAAGGTGACTTTGGTCTAGACAGCGGAAACGGCATTTATTTGAAAGGTTATTGACATTGAGATGAGGGAATGCTTCAGTATAAGCTATGAGAAATTGAAGCTGTTCATTAGCATTTTTGGTAAATGTGCACATAGTTGGGGCGCTTCCCCAGGTATAGACTAGTAGCTGCTTAAAGGGCACCATTGCAGATTTTGAACCTGAATCCATTCTACAGCGAAAGTCTGACATAACACTCCCCAATGTGTTCTGCATGTCAAGAACTCACTCTCAAAGGCACACAAACATGTCAGCCTAAAATTAAGTGTATTGACATGATTTATGTGCTAATGGCCGACCGAGATTGGAGAGTAACACACCGAACGCATTTGGAAGTGTTTTTCGCATGTTCTCCTCACGATAGAATGAGAGGATTTAGGTTCAAAACTGTCAAAGTTGCCATTTAACCGGAGTTTCCAGACTTCCATGGCTGGTTTCAGTGGCATTAGAGTGGATGAGCTTTTTCAGACGCATGCACTTTGACTGAGAGAGAATTGGAGACTGATTATAGAGGAATCGATACTTACCGCTCGGCTGAGAAGAGCAAGGGGCCTCTTCCGTTACGGCAGAGTTTACGGCAGAGTTACCCGTCTCAACTTGCTCTTTGACCTCCCCAGCCCCAGCGGGCTGTGGTTGGTTAGAGCCATTGCGTACAGGTTCTGGTTCCGTAGCTACCACTGCCTGTACGGGCTCAGGTTCTGTGGGTTCTGGTTTGGTCCCTTCAGTCTCTAAAGCCTCTGCTGCAGGTTCTGTACAGCAGACATATAACGCCAGGCTTGAGCAGCAAGCTTCGAGCACAAAACATTGGTGGCCTCGCAAGTCATTGCTTGCTCATACGAGGCGTGCAGGAGTGGCATATGACCAGATAGTCGAGTTTCATTTGCTACTTTGCCATACGAAGTGCTCGCCGAAAATAATAATCAAGTAAGAACTGAGAAACGTGATGCATCAGCGACTCGTTTTCAGTAGAAAATCACATTTTCGCCGAGCGATGCGGTCGAAGTGTCTCTTCCCAGTGACATTTGGACAAGAAGACCATAAAACTATTAGATGAATTAAGAAAACTTAATTAGGACCTTCTAGTCAAGTCCATTGATGAGATATTATCATGGGATAATATCCTATAACATATACAGTATTATTATGTACAGGCGTTCGTAACAATGGAAGTCCTATCTGGTCACAGCATATGTGTGATGTTGAGACATCATGGAGTCAGGGCTTTACCAGCTATTTCTTTGATTATTATAAAAAAGAAAAAAAAACGTAATTTCCTACTGATTTGTTCAATTCAGAACATGAGAATGGAGAGAGACAGCGAGGGGGCGTTGCATGTCAGCAAGTGGTTGATATGCAACGCAGGTCCCCAGCTGGGAATTGAACCAATCACATAGTTGACTATTGGCTGTGCCCCCCTCCCCTCCACTATTACAAGTACATTTTACACAGTTAAGAACTCTTTCAGTGCCACAAGACGTCAAATACGTCATGAGGCCTGACGCCCCGTGTGCCACAAGACGTCAAATACGATTTGAAGATTTGCTGCTCCATTCACTTCTTGTTTAACTTTTTACTGAAAAAGGCTGTATCTCGGCTCCTAAGCACTTTTTTTTTTACAATTAATTTTGGTTGTGGCACTCAGAACCAAAATTCCATAAATAAGCATGGCACTGAAAGAGTTGAACATACCAGCCTTTTTGACACAAGGGTCCTTTGTCAGTCTTACTTTGTTAATTGTGCCATAGGAGCCCCCAGGCCCATGAATACAGTATGTGCATAGAGTTACTTATGAATTATGACACAATGGACCTGAATTACAAAATCTGCAGTGTTCCACCCAGTCTATGTGTTGAAGTGTCATGATGTGTAATGGGTTCAATTCAGAGAGGACTCATGTCATGTATGTGCAAATGTACAGTGACAAAACAACTAAATGGGGACAAAATTATAATTCTAAAAAGAGGCTGCTATAGTTCTTTTAAAAAAAGGTTTAGTGGTCCGGTATAGTGTGTAGTGGTCCGGGCACCTAGGCTGCTGGTGCAGCCTGATAGCGCGTCGCGGGTTTGAGTCCCGATCCCAACGACCTTTGCTGCGTGTCACTCCCCATCTCTCTCTCCTCATTTCCTGTCCTGTCCTGTACTGTACTCAATAAAGGGCAGAAAAACACCAAAAAACTAAATAAAAATAATAATAAAATGCAACCTGAAAACAGCTGTAGATTATTGTTGCGTATTTTTTGTGCCAATTCAGGAATCATTCTATTGCCTACTAGAGAGCTGCTCTTTTACAGAGAGAGAGCGAGTATGAACCCAGCTTATCCCTGATGTCTCTTCACACACCTCCTGAATGCAGGAAATACAGTCACACAGCCACAGCCTGTTAGTAGCACCAAGCAAACCAAGCAAAGTGCATCCGGAGCAGTGAACGTGTTGAGTTGGTGCGGTCTAACCTAGTGAACGTCTTTTTTTTTTTTTTTTTTTCGTGAATCTACAGTGTAACGTAAACACTAGTAACTACGTACGGAACAACAAAAGTGCAAGGGTACCCCTCCAGGGGGCGCTGTATGTGAATTAAACCATGAACAGTGATGAAACACACACACACACACACACACACACACACACACACACACACACACACACACACACACACACACACACACACACACAACACGTGAAGTGAGTGCAATGTGCAACAAACATACACTCTGGGGAGGAGGCAGTGGGGGTGGGGTAGGGTGGGGTTTGGGGTGGGGGTGGGGTAAGTGTGGCCGGGGCAGGGTTACCCACCTTGGGGTGGGGGTGAAACCTCCAGGTATATCTCAGGTAAGGGCATGATGGCACCGTTACTGTCTGGGGGGGCAACGCTCTCTGAGCATGACAGATATAGTGGTGGGTTGAACAGATGCTTTTTATAGCACAGAGCTTCAGCTTCTAAGTAACACACGCACGCAAGCACACACGCTCACACGCACGCACACACGCACACACGCACACACGCTCACACACAGTATGGCAGTATGGCACCGATTTGATTATTTTGCCGATAGACACAGGAGTAACTATTGGGGCCTGACCTTCAACTCAAACACTATAGATGTAAAGTCCACACTGAATGTTTGATGAAGGTGATTCACTGTTAGAATACAAAGTAGAGTACGATAATTACACCCCATATCATGTTGGATTATGAACATGGCCTAATTAATCCACGTGCAATTAATTAGCACATCTAATGATCCCCGTATAGGTGATGATCAGCGTTTCTAATTGGTTACTATTTAAAGCACTGACCACGATGTGTTCTGCAGCGGTTTCGCCGCATTTCTGGGGAGATATTAACGGATCCAATGCAGCTTGAGCTCCAAAGGACGTCCCAAGGATGTTTGAAGCTCTCAAGATGCTCTCCCCGCTCCGGGGTCAAACCCTGGGCGTCGGCAGACAGCCAATCGCATGCCGGCGGCGCCTTGGTCACTTGGGAGGCCAAGGGTGCCAGCTGAATCAACACACGGTAGGGGGGGGGATCAGCCGGCCTGGCGGGTGGAATGCCGGAGATTCTGACCACTTGGGTGAACCCGCGGCGGCGGTGTTGATGTCGCGCGGTATTGGCTCCAGATTTACACTCTTCCACTGTTTGAACGTGGTGGGCTGTGTTTGCACATTCTCGCTCGGACCCCCAGGACTTTGACAGTCATATTACGTTGTGTATACACAGCCACGGTATCACTACAGTATGTGCTTCAGGAGCTAGAACACAAACAACCACTGTGTTGTGTTAATTAACATCAGTGGTGGGCAAACCTTTTCATTTCAAGGACCCCCCCCCCCCAATTGATTAAGCCGCAGACCCCTCCCCCACTCCCCCCCTATTTTGAAAAGTTGTTTGTTGCTAGATCAGATTTTGTATTGAATTCTACAACCGTCTATACTGTAGTTGGGGAGAGGTCAGTGGAGAGAGTAAAACCTATTATCTGAATATAGCCAACAACATTCTCTCATCGGGCTAACTTCTATGGGGGTCCCTGGACCCCCACTTTGAGATCCACTGGATCCACTCCAGACCGTGCATTGCTGCAGCTCTTGCACACATTCCTTGAGAGTTTTGTTTTATTTCATTTTGACGTTCCCTGTAATGGTACAGAAGAAAAGCAGGGTGACATCGGCGGTCACTCACCTTCTGGCTGGTGGCCGTTGGCCATCCCATCTGAAAGAGAAAAAAAGACAAAAGAGACAATAAACTTCTGACACTCTGAACTCCAAAAATGATCTTTCACTGATCTTTGTGGATGCTGTGATGGAGTCAGCATTAATCAATGAACGTCTGTTTGCTGTTTTCTCACGCATGTTGACCCTTAACCACTTAAAGGGATAGTTCACCCCCAAATGACTTTTTTTCTATCGATTAGTCACCCCATGGAGACTTGAATTCATGGATATTTTTTTAGTTTTTGTCGCATTCCCAAGGCAATAATTTGATGACCAGCAGTGGTTCCGGTAGGACACAAAGAGTCATCAAATTATTGGCTTAGGAACGTGACAAAAACTAATATATATTCATGAATTGAAGTCTCCATGGGGTGACTAATCCATAGAAAAAAAGTAATTTTTTGGGTGAACTATCCCTTTAAGCCCAGTACAATTCATAGTATGACGAATAGCGAAAATAACCAGTCTGCCAAGTTTTAAGGGAAGATTTTGTTCGCCTACTGTACAATACCATGCTCAAAATAGGGACACTGCAGGTTGAAAGTGTTAATACTGTATATTCTTTCATCTCTTAGTCATGTTGTCTTTGTATCGTGGTGCTGGCACCTCGTGTCTAGACATCAGACGGTCTTAAGTGATTATGTTGGAGACACCTATTATATGACACACTGTCAAGGCTGGTCAAACCAACAACAGTGGTCGAAAAAGTACTCAAATTTTTTGGTAAAAATACTGCAATGTAGAAATACTCTGTTACAAGTGAAAGTCGCATTGTGAGCTTGTAGATCGGCAACTTTGAAATGGCCGAAATGTATATAGGGCTGAAGTAAAAATGCCTCAAAATGGTACTTAAGTACAGTACTTGAGTAAATGTACTTTATTACTTTACACCACTGCAAACCAACGCTGGGGGTTGCAACAATCAACACGTACAGTATCTGGCAATGCAATTCTAAACCTACCGTGTTACAGGACCTGATGCTAGATCCTCAGCACATCAAAGCATCCATGTACTGTATGTACTATGTATCCACTGGCATGCAACGACTGGGTTAAACAATTAACCTTGTGGGTTATTAGTGGGTTAGTGCAGTGGTTCTCAACCTTTTCAGGCCGCGATACCCAAATATTATCATATTTGAACTGGGGATCCCCCCCGGCCCCCCACCACCCTGACAAGCACTTGGAATTGTAGGAGTTGAGGCATGCATTCAATTTTGTTTTGACTCGGATCCACAGATAAATATTGTGAAAATAACCTCATATGAGCTTGAGGCCAATGTTTGGCCAATGTTTGACCAGTTATTATAGTAGGCTATAGTTTGTTGATTACATTTGATGCAGTAGTGGTCTTTTTCATTTCATTTCTTTCTTTTCTTTATAGGTATCAAAAAGGTCTTAAAAGTCCTACTTGTCATCTCCCCCCCCCCAATCATGTGGGGGGGGGGAGTCATAGTCTTTTGAATCAAATTCCATTTAGTTTTAGGCATATTTCAGTCATCTGAAATGTTTTACTGTTAGTCTAGTTTTAGTCGACTAAATATAATGAAATTATAGTCGACTACATCTACAGTTGATTTAGTCGACTATAATGTGCCTTGATGGAGTTGTAATGGCTGGTTGCATGCTGAAAATTGCAGATCTATAGCTCACAACGTGTTGCGCTGCGACACGTTGTGAGCTTCAGAGCGCAACACCCGAGCGCAACATCCGAGCGCAACATCCGAGCGCAACCGAACATAAAATGACTTGCCTTTTAGTTCTACTGGATCTCTTCTCCACTAGTCCCTCACTAACACTTTAGTGTAGTTTTTATTTGTTGACGAAATTGTCAATATATTTAGTCTTAGTTTTAGTCATCATAGCTTAGTTTTTATTTCGTTTTCTTCAGTGAAAAAAAGGTAGTCGACAAACATTTTTCGTCATAGTTTTAGTCGATGAAATCAACACTATCCCTGCGTGACCAGCTACAAATTAAAGCTACAAAAACAAGTTGAGCTGACTTCAACTATTTTCAGTGCTTCAGTGACGCGGTGAAGCGTCAATCAATCATGCGGTTTTGTTTCACCATTTCCACCTTCTCTCTATCCACACAATTCCTGCTTGTAATGGAGGACAAAGTAATTTTTTTGCCATCAGCCCACATTCCCTGTTCTTTTTAATGAGCCTTTAGGTTGTCCTTTCCTTGTACATGTAGATCTGCTATTTTTGCTATATCTTTTGAAAAGCTTTGACATTTTTAAAGATATTTTGACAATAATGACATGCTCATAGTGAGAATTGAAATCCCCCATGCACGCACGCGCACACGCACACGCACACACACACACAGGCCGCGGCCTCTACTTTGAAAAGCACTGCTCTAGCCTGTCAGGTTCAGTCTCAACATGGTGATAAGTGCTGTCATGCCAGTTGGTGGCCACTCTGTGTGCCAGGCACAACAGCCTCTCTGTTAAGCCCCGTTCATACTTTGCCGTGCGGCGGTGTTGCGCACCGAGAATAGCAGACCTACAAGCTCACAACGCGTCGCGGATACGACGCATTGTGAGCTTGTAGGTCTGCTATTCTCGGCCGTTCTCGTCTTGCGACGGAGCATAAATTAGGCTTTAATGTCCCACAGGATGGAATGACAGGAGTTATGCTGCAATCCACGCGGAACTTTCAGCACTACACAAACATCCTGAGCGTTCATTTAACTCAGGGTGGACAAATACTGTAGGCCCTAACTGACAAGCCTGTGGCCCCGAGACAAGAGGCTCTTTACTGCATCCATTCAGTAGTGAGTGATGGACAAAGTACTCAACCCCTAGTACTCGAGTATGACTTTATACTCCTGGTCAAATGTTACTCAACTACAAGTGAAAGTTGCTCAGTCAAATTTGTACTTGATTTAAAGTACTTGGGGTGCTTGCTTTAAACAAAACAAAAACTTGTATATGGAAAAGCACCAATTTTCAAGTACATTTTCTTTTTAATATGAATGTATGCTGTATATTACTTGTGAAAACGTTGCAATGTTCCCCAAAACATGTTCAAAAATTAAAATTTCAGATTATAGTTAGCCATTTTCACTGTATTTTGTAAAGAGGGTTTAAATGGTTAATTCATAATGTATTTGTGTGAGTTTGGGTAGGGAGGAGTCAAAAGTACAATAATTGTCTTTGAAATCTTGTGGGCTGAAAGACATACGCTTCGAAAATAAATGTAATAATAAATACTCAAGTAAATGCACTTCATGCATGCAATACTCATTTCTTCACTGTGTCCACCATTTGGGAAACTGACTACTGACTACTCTGGTCCACCCGTGTACAGTCTATTAACCCCTTTGCACCATTTATGAGCACCGTGCCAGCGTCTTTCTTCTCTGCTGTCTGTCCAGCGTTCTGCCTGTCTGCTGGGCATTCCAGGTCAGAATTAGACATAATCTCACCTCATGAAAAAAGCCTGTCACAGCTGGGCCCACCACCGCACTAGAAGTCCTGCAGGGTCATGAGACTCGCTCTCCGTCTCATCCCCCTGGACATAATGAGTGTTGAGAGGTATTGTTTTACCTCCCAGGCCAGCTAACGGGGCCTGCAGGTATTTTCAGCTGTTGGCCCTGCTGGCTTGGAGACAGATGGGCTCATACAAGGCTCCAGGCGTTAGCCAAACTGCCCTATCTTCCTAATATAGACTTCCATGGCTCTATTAAAGACGTGCCATGGCACTCACTCGCTGAGGACAGCTCAGAAACCTGTCCACCAGTGACATCATCGATGGCGATTCCAGAATTGAAACTACAGCCTTTTCTCTTCCTGAAAAGTTAGCATTCTGAAATAGAAGCCATTGTTCTTACATTAATGAGAATAAAATAATAACGTTTTGAAATCTGGTTTGAATTGACCAAACCTGCCTACCGATGTCAATGGTGGGCAGGTTTCTGAACTGTCCACAGTCTTCCTCTGAGTGAATAGACAGAAATTGTGTCATCTTATAATGAACATTCGTGAGGAGCAATATTATGAAGACATGGTTAAAATGGTGGAAGTGGTCCTTTAAGCCCGATTCATAAATTAGCAAAAATAGCCGATCTACAATCTCACAATGCATCATGATGCAATCAATGCCCTGTGAGCTTGCTATTTTAGAAAAAAAAAGAAAAAGAACGATTGTGAATGAATGGTTGCAGAAAACAATATATGTGTTGATCTAAAATCTGAATGAGCCATCCACGTAAATGAGTTAGCCAAAAGCTTATCTGTAGTCCCTGAGCAGGATGTTAAAAGTGATGATATACAGTAGCTATCCATACAAAAACAGACATCAGTACAATACAAGACAAGTAGATACAGGAGACAGAACAATTACAGTAAAATATGATAAATGACACCAGTGACAAATGGAGCTGATATTAATTACCCATGATTACAAATTTGGTTAGCTTTAAAGGAGCTACACCATGAATTTAAAAAAAATATTTGATATTTAATATCATATGGTGCATGTCCCTCAAACCTTTTTCAAAAGGTTTGAGCCTAAATCATCACTCAGATATACTCATCCCAAGTCAATTGTCTCTGGCTTATACAGCACTTTCAGCTGCAATACCAAAACGTCCTCTTGGGCAGGGGGGGGCTACTGAGCAATTCTGTCTGTTAATAAAAAAAAATATTAAAAGAAATTATGAAAAAATAAATAAAAAAAAGGAAAATTTCTGCATAAAAAGAAGCATCTAAGAAAAATACAAAATCGAAAGAAAAACACTTTGAACATTTTTTAACAATTCCACCAAGTGTTTGAGGTGCCTGTTTCACCCACTTCCGGGGGGCGGAGCCAAAATCCGAGCCCGAAGTATTTGTTCGTAGACCCCCACTTAGGGGGGGTAGAAAAAGTTTCGGAGCGATTCGGGCACTTTTCATTTAACATTGGGTTTGCCATCATTAATGTTTGTGACATCATAAACATTTCCATTCTGAGATCGCCTGTTCAGACACGCCCATTCTGGAAATCCATGAAATGAGAAGGAATGACTGAATTAAAAAGAAAAACATTTTTTTGGGTACAAGAGACACTGGGGACCCCAAAAAATACAAAAAACCAAGAAAAAAGTGATTTTCATGGTGTAGACCCTTTAAGATCTTAAGGTTGAATTTGAAGGTCAAATAGTTGGTGGTCTCTCACTTCGGTAGGGGGACTATTCCAGTGATGGGAGGCTCTACCAGAGAAGACTGTTTCACCAAACACACTCCGTCTGAATGGTACATCACAGTCCCCTCTGGTAGTTGCCCTTGTTGCTCTGCCACCACTTTCCCTTCGCTCTATGAACTGTTTCAGTGGAGGAGGTGCAAGCCCATTTAAAACCTTAAAAATTAGACAAGCATCTGCAAAATGTTTAAAGCTATCAAAATTTAATAAATTATACTTTTGAACTACATGGCACTATATGCTATACTATATGGTTTCCGGATTGGTTTTAGTATACCGGTAGGTGTAGGCTTGTTAGCGGTCGTTCTCACAGATGTTCTAGCAACTACATTGAATCTAGATGTCATCCACATGTTTCCACAGGCAGAGATGTCAGATGGTTAAGGCTACACAAGACTAAGGTTAAGCGTCTTGCTCAGGGACACTTCAACACGTACACCCACTCAGCATGCGGGCGACCCCCAGAACTACTGTTCTACTCCTGGAAGGACTCTGAAGGCCAAAGGTCAAAATGAGGAAACTGGCTTTAAGGCGACGGCTGTGTCTACCACGGGTGTGTCTGGGTGTTGGTAATTAGCAGTTGACAGGCTTCCTGTGTTGTGTGTGTGTGTGTGTGTGTGTGTGTGTGTGTGTGTGTGTGTGTGTGTGTGTGTGTGTGTGTGTGTGTGTGTGTGTGTGTGTGTGTGTGTGTGTGTGTGTGTGTGTGTGTGTGTGTGTGTGTGTGTGTGTGTGTGTGTGTGTGTGTGTGTGTGTGTGTGTGTGTGTGTGTGTGTGTGTGTGATTTATAGCTCAGGATTCTGTAACCGGCGGCCACGGGATGTCAGACGGTGGAGCCCAGGGAGAATGATAGCTTCTGAGGAGTAGTTAATCTTCCTACCAGACACACTTTCTAACAGCTAGAACCCAAGACTTTGAGTGAAGGCTATGCCACGGTGTTGTAGGCAAGTCATGGATATTTACAGGCATTCCGTGCCAAACTTTTCCATGCCAAGGACCTCCAAACAGCCATAGCATCTGGCTGCAGTCCCTCTATTGCAAAATGACTTAAAAACAACACAAAAATGAAAATAACCAATAAACAAGCTCGTAGACATTTTAAACTGCCACTAGAATCGTATTAATTTAAATAATTATAATTTTTCCTCTCCCTCTCTTTTCCACTTGGCCAATTGCGGTGACCAACACTTTGAAAAGCTGTAGTAGTGCAGGGGTCGGCAACCTTTTTGACATGAAGTGCCATGTTTTCATTTTCCTGATAATCAGTGTGCCATATCAACATTAAGTGTAATTATGACACCACATCAAAATTGAATATTTCCAACTGATTATGATTGTCCGTAGGCTATATAACTTCTTCTTTAGAAATATTTTCGTTTACATTAAGGGTGTAATGATCATTAGACTCAATAACCCACCTATCTCCCAGACTCCCTCCCCAGTCAGAGTTATCAGTTTGAATGAATGTAAAATGATGTGCAGGATGTAATTTGTATATAGATGTGAGTGGACACAATTTACCTTTTTTTAAATATTTAATTTGAAAAGAAAAAACCTTTCTCTCACACTTATGCCAGTGTGCAAGTGATCACCCTCCCCTGTGCCGATGTTGGCACCCGTGCCTAAGGTTGCCTACCCCTGTTCTAGTGGATGACGTGAATACTTGGCCTGTAGTCCGTGGGGTCAGAGGTTTCCTGGGTAGACGAGCCCTCAGAATGTCTTTTTCGGGCAGGGGGGGGGGGAAGTGATGCCGGGAGACGACGGAGGAGGAGAGCGCGGGACGCGGATTAAAAGTGCACTCATTCTGAACTATTCCAGGGACCAAGAATCCCCATCCCTGGAGAGCCACAGGCGACTCAGTCACTCCGTCATCTCTCGCCCGACTCTTTTTTAAGGCCTCGAGTGCAGCGACTAAAACAACAAGGGCCTCCTCCTCCTCGTCAGCTGTTCACGGTCATTTAAAGAACAATACTTTTCTACCCATCATTTATGTGCTCTTCTGGACACGGCGGGCTATTTGTGGACGGTGTTTGTGGCAGCCTGGCATCTGTTACCCCGCAGCTCTGTCTCCGAGGGGATCATGGATGTTTACGACGGCAGGCAAAGGGCCGTTTGCATATAATACTAATAAATCTCATTCCGCGAGAGGTGAGTCACGATGGGAGGTTTCAGCAAATCCCCCTTTGGTGCTGAACCTCGCTGCACATCAGAAACTATAAGCTGTTATTGGCACTTAATGCCAACTCCTCATGGACCTCAGAACCAGTGGTGGGAAAAGTACTCCACATTTGTTACTTAAGTAAAAGTATCAATACTGCAACGTAGAAATATGCTGTTACAAGTAAAAGTCCGGAATTCAAAATGTACTTGAGTAAAAGTACAAACGTATTGGTGTCAAAATGTACTTAAAGTACCAAAAGTAAAAGTACTCATTATGCAGAATGTCCCATTACAATTTTTCAAATGCATACATATCTTTTGAAAATAGCAGATCTACAAGCTCACAATGCGTTGCGATGTGACGCATTGTGAGCTTGTAGATCTGCAATTTTCAAATGGTCCAAATGTATATGGCTGAAGTGGTTAATGTATGTTTTCTGATAATAATCAAAATCTACAAAGTAACTAGTAAGTTTAAGTTAAACTAGTAGTTTTCAAATAAATGTAGTGGAGTAAAAGTACAATATTTAGATCCGAGATGTAGTGGAGTAGAAGTAAAAGGAAATTGGAAATACTCAAGTAAAGTGCAAATACCTCAAAATTGTACTTAAGTACAGTATTTAAGTAAATCTACTTAGTTACTTTCCACTACTGCTCAGAACAACCGGCTTCATCGGCCGCAGGCTGCCTAACAACACAGCCAAACATTGAATGAGATAAAACCTGGAGGTTTTAAAGTGGACAGTTGGCCGGGCCAAAAGGTAGATGTGGTGACTTGTCATCTCTGTGAATTTAGTACTGATGCCATTAAAATAACTTCCATGAAAGTAATCTATAAAATCCCTCCCATTCCATCATGTAATCCCCATTGTCCTGACTGAGGCAGGAGAGAATGCACCCAGTGGAGGATAGGTTGAGTGCACAGAGAGGACACTGATAGTGTGTGTGTGTGTGTGTGTGTGTGTGTGTGTGTGTGTGTGTGTGTGTGTGTGTGTGTGTGTGTGTGTGTGTGTGTGTGTGTGTGTGTGTGTGTGTGTGTGTGTGTGTGTGTGTGTGTGTGTGTGTGTGTGTGTGTGTGTGTGTGTGTGTGTGTGTGTGTGTGTGTGTGTGTGTGTGTGTGTGTGTGTGTGTGTGTGTGTGTGTAGCAGTGGTGGTGGAAAAAGTACTTGCATATTTTACTTGAGTAAAAGTATCAATAGTGCAATGCAGAAATACTCTGTTACAAGTAAAAGGCCTGTGTTCAAAATGTTACTTGAGTAAAAGTACAAAAGGTATCAAAATGTACCAAAAGTACTAATGTATTTGAAAATAGCAGATCTACAAGCTCACAACGCGTCGCATCGCAACGCATTGTGAGCTTGTAGATCAGCTATTTTCAAATAGCCTATGTATAAAATAGGGCTAAAATGGTTAATGTATGTTTCATAATATCATAATTTATATCTGAAAATGACCATGGTGTGTGTGTGTGTGTGTGTGTGTGTGTGTGTGTGTGTGTGTGTGTGTGTGTGTGTGTGTGTGTGTGTGTGTGTGTGTGTGTGTGTGTGTGTGTGTGTGTGTGTGTGTGTGTGTGTGTGTGTGTGTGTGTGTGATATTTCAGTTCAAATATTCTTTGCAAATGTAATCACTTTCAACCTGGGGTCGCAATTTTTGTCAAATTCTTTAATGGGATAGTTAAAATATTTTTTTGTTTTTGTCGCATTCCTAAGCCAATAATTTAATGACCGGCAGCGGTTTCGGTAGGAGACACAAAGAGTCTCCTTTGTGTCTCCTACCGGAACCGCTGCTACCTGTCCACTGGTCATCAAATTATTGGCTTAGGAATGCGACAACAACAACAAAAAATTGGAAACGGTAACAAAAAATAGCTCATCTACTGTACAACCTCACAATATGTTGCACATTTGTTTTAATTATTTATTTAAAGCCATTTTGCAATATGGGGGATTGCAGGCTATTTAGGGGTCCTTGACATGGAAAGGTTTGTGACCCCCTGTGTAAATGTACTGTACATGTACATGCCTGATGGCTGAGCAGTAGTTTCAAACAGATGTGTGGTTGTCTGGTCGACTGAGGAATCAATCATTATAACAGCATATCTTCCATGACATCATGTGGCCAGTCTATGGCCTCAGTACCACGACATCTGGGCAACGTTTGTGCCCAATCTGCCCTCTGTTGACTACAAGTGGAAAAGAATATATATATATAATATGTAAAGTAAAATATATAATATGGATGCTGGGGTTCAAGTCGTTAAAAAGTTAACCATTTCAAAAACTATAAAACACGTGAAAAAATATTAATTTGATTCCTCTGCCTTCTGGCAACGTGCACAAGGAATCTGTCGCTGCTTTGTGGCAGAGGTTTGCGAGATTAGCCCCGGTCTCACAGACTCACACACAGACAGAACCTCTTCCAGACGGCTTGGCCCCCGAAGTGCCATTGCCGTAACAAAAAGAGACCCCTTGTATTGGCCATCCCACCAGGAAGTGCTCAACCGAGACCCATAGAGAGAGAGAGAGTTGTGACACGCTTTGATCTCGCCGCAAAGCGGGCCGCTATGGGCTATAGTTCCAAACTTTGGTACTATCTCATTGAGATAGACAGAGCACCTCCGCATTCCATTCTTACAGTGGGAGTCAACGCTAGTGTCGTCACTCTCATATTAGATCACGCTGGTTCAACCGAGTGAGGAGGACAATGTTCCATTTCCTCTACATGGGCATGTCTGGGTCCTCACCAAACTCCCAGAAGACCTGAACTAACCCATTCAATCCGGAAACGCATCTACAAATGTCTTCTAAATCCTAACCGTTTTCTGAAAACCGTATGTTGCTATAATAGTAATGGTTCTTAAACTTTTTTATGTCAAGGATCACCCAAAATATGTATTTGGTCACGGACCCCCATCTCAACATATCTTGTTCCAGGGACCCTCCAGAAGCAAAGATTTGAGTTACAAAAGTTTGCTTTAAAACATATATATTCAAAGATTTTCACCAATTTTCATGACTTTTGCCACGCTATGAGCTTGTAGATCTGCCATTTTTTAATAGCCAAAGTATAAAATAATGGTTATAGCTAAAATCTAAAGATGACACAGATGCGTTCCCGGACTGAATGGGCTAATGGAGACTGGAAGTAATCGCAGATGGTAATGACAGACAAGAGGAGCTTACCAGGGAATGTTGATGGACATGGTGATACACATGACTGATGCCTCAAACATGGGGACACGGCCAGCCTGTGGGCGTGGCACGGGGGGCGGGGGGGGGCTGTATATGAATTTGGACTCGCATCACCAGCATCACGGGTCACCGCTTTCAAACCTGGTGTCCCTATTTTGGGCATGTCATTTTGGGCAAAACATTTAATTTCTATTTTATTATTTTAACCTATTCAAATCAGGAACGCATCTCTGTCATTTTTGATGTCTTTGGCTCTCCAAGCTCGTAGATCTGCTATTTTTGAAAAATCGTGAAAATGTGTGCAAATCTTTGAAAATATATTTTTTAAAGCGAACATTTGTAAAATATTTTGTTCCAGGGACATCCAGAAGCAAAGATTTGAGTTACAAATGTTCGCTTTAAAAAATATGTTTTCAAAGATTTGCACAAATGTTCAAGATTTTTGAATAGCCAAAGTATAAAATAATGGTTATTGCTCAAATCTAAAATGATACAGATCAGATGCGTTCCCGGATTGAATGGGTTAATAGAAATATTGTTGATCAAAATAAAATATTTCCATTATTTTCCAAATAGTTCCATTCAAAGACTTTTCCAAAATGTTCAAAAATAGAAAAATTGCAGATCGACAAGCTTGAGCTTGCAGGCTATTTTATTGCTATTTTTAGGGTTTAAGATTAAGAGGACCGTATGCTGCACAAGTTTTCCAGCATCCCGTAGGCTCTTCCAGATTACATCATCCTTCAGGGGTCTTTGCTGGTATATCCAGCTGAAGTCAGACTCCATGCCAAGCATCAGCGATCATCAACATTCCTGTAGCCCCTGTCTGTCCATCATCACGTCTCTCCTGCAGGGCGCCATGGGCAGAGTCCAGCCCCGTTGCAACAATAGTATCTGTTCGTAAGCCTGTTCGTAAACCTCTTAGATCTTCCCTCTCCCCCTAGCATGCATCAGTAATACAACACCGCCCGTCAAAGTCACTTTCAGGATGCCAGGGAACAAACTGGCGAGGCAACAGCCAAGTTTCTCAAAATATTGCAAAGAGGCTCTCTGTGCAACGGAAGCACCACAATTCCACTCACACTCAAATATGAAACAAAAAGCCAAAACGTCTAATCTGATGTTCGAATGAATGCGGCATTTGATTCAAACAGATTTTCAAAAATGTTTGAATCCATTTCATCATAAAACAATTTAAGGCCATTAAAACTCCAGTATAGGCTATGCTGTCATCAAGTTAAGCATGAAACGCCCTCTAAGTAAAAGTCATTACTTCGGGGTTCCTGATAGATTCTCTAAAAGGTTTGTGTTTGGGTTGCATTGTGGGTCTTATTGGTTAATGCGTTGTGAGAGGTTAACTTGGCGTATAGTATGAACAGCGGTGGTCCCTACCTTTCTTCGTGGGCTCTGGCATGGTGAGCCGTGTCCCAAGATGAAGCGTCGAGGAATCAAAAAGATGCAAATAGATGCCTTCAGACCTTCAGATCGGGTGCGATCGGATGCAGAAGGTCCAGGTGAGGTGCGTGCGGGCCCTCGGTTCCAGGAGGGAGAGAGAGAGATGAAGACGGGGCTCTTGCAGAAAAGCCTCTGGGGCCCTGGCACCAGAGTGATGGTTAGATGAGGGCACAGAAATCTCACTGGGTGGAGGAGGAGACAGTGGGGATGGGTGACAGATCGTGGACAGGCAGACTCTCAGGCCTTATATAGAGAGAAGCCGTGCCCCGCCTCTCTGCAGAGAGGACCGTTCTGCTCCTATACTGGAAGCAGCATCCACCCCTTCCCACTCGCACCCGTGACAACTCTTTGGTGGAGTTGGCCCCGTTGGGGGTTTCTAATATGGTGATGGGTGGATGAAGCTATAGCGTTCACAGGAAGGAGGTAGGGCGGCTCGGCCTCCCCTGCTCCCCCGAAATGATTTGTGTGTACTTGCTAAAGTTTGGAATAGTGTGTTAGGGTCAGTGGTGGAAAGTGACCAAGTACATTTACTCAAGTACAATTTTGAGGTATTTTTTTTACTTTAGTGGAGTATTTCCAATTGTCAGTACTTTTACTTCTACTCCACATCTCAGAAGTAAATATTGTACTTTTGCATCATCATCAAAATAACAACCGTGTACAATAACACATAATGCAGTCTGTCAAAGCAGGAAGTGGGCTTGTAGATCTGCTATTTTTTGGGGGAAATCCCCAGAATAGGGATTCAACTGGTTAAGAGAAAATGCATATTCCCAAACATAGAAAACTGTGATGTGAAGTGATGTTGTGGATGTGTTGTCATGTGTTAGACCAGATGCCAAATGTCAGATCTCTGGTTAATCCAGACGGAATGTTGTTCAAGAACAGTAGGCTCTCTCCAGCCAGGCCAGTAAATACTGTGGGGTAAATGCCTGGGCGATAGTTTTGTAGTCTATACTTAGAAAGCTGTCATAAACCTTGACATTTGACTGATCCAACAGGGAAAGAGGGTTTGATAGCAGAACTGTTGCCCATCGATGTGTGGGCGCCACTACGGTCCACTGCGGTCCCCAATTAACCTTTTTAACACTCGAAGCATGTGTGATAAATCAGGGTCGTGACAAGCCGGTCAACAAGGTTTTAAGCTGTCAGACTTATCGTGAGCAGCACGTTTTGTGCCTTTTTAAACAACACATTAACATGGACGGGCCCAGCCCTCTGCTAAAGGACTAGCAGAATATTATATATCAAAGAATATCATAACCACGTCTTTGGTTAACGACAGCGTAGCCCGAGAAACATACACACGTCTTTCTGTCAGCCCAACGACACAGCAAAGACGAGGCTGAAGCAAGAGATGCGAACTGTATGAGAGTATGCTATAAACCTGACTGTCACTGTGGAATTTTGGCCCCTTACAAACCGTTAAAGGGATATAGTTCACTGCCAAAATGATTTTTTTTCCTATGGATTAGTAACCCCATGGAGACTTGAATTCATGGATATTTTTTTGTTTTCGTCTCATTCCTAAGCCAATAATTTGATGACCGGCAGTGGTTCCGGTAGGAGACACAAAGAGTCTCCTTTGTGTCTCCTACCGGAACCGCTGCCAACCAGTCTGCTGGTCAAATTAACCAATCAAATTATTGGCTTAGGAATGCAGCAAAAACTAAAAAATATTCATGAATTCAAGTCTCCATGGGGTGACTAATCCATTAAAAAATAAGTAATTTATTGGGTGATCCCTTTAAACTGTTAAAAATCTTTAATTTAAATCCTTTGTTTTAAATGACTATACTTGGCAAGTCTCCAATTAAGAACAGACTCTAGGATTTGTTGGTGACTGCTTTCACAATTCAGCTCAAAGTATGTGGCCTTTCTTGGTCACAGGCCCCCCCCGAGGTGCGATACGCCCATTTATAACTTGGAGTGGGCTCCGGTGGTAAATGCTGGGCTTAAGGGAAGTATCATGTGCTTCTGCTACAAAGAGCACACAAAACCATTTGGAATGGCCTGGGCTGGGCAAGAGTTCACATCACACAGGCCATTCATCCATGAGGTCACACTGGACAGAAGGAAATATATTGGGCACGGCGAGTGGGTCTATACTGACACCTGCTGGTTGCAAAGGAACAGCAAAAGCTAGTGCTGTATTTTTTATTAATTTGTTTGTGTTTTTTTTTGTTAGTTTTTTTTTTGTGTTTCAGCCAGTGGTGGAAAAAGCACTCAAATTTTTTACTTAAAAAGTATCAATACTGCAATATAGAAATACTCAGTTACAAGTAAAATTCCGGAATTCTAAATGTACTTTAAGTACCAAAAGTAAAAGTACTCATTATACAGAATGTCCCAAGTTTTCAAATGTATACAAAACTTTTGAAAATAGCAGATCTACAAGCTCACAATGCGTCACATCGCGACGCATTGTGAGCTTGTAGATCGGCTATTTTAAAATGGCCTAAATGTATATAGAGCTGAAGTTGTTAATGTATGTTTTGTAATAATAATCTACAAAATCTACAAAGTATAACTAGTAACTAAAGTTTTCAAATCAATGTAGTGGAGTAAAAGTACAATATTTGGACCCGAGATTAGTAGTGGAGTAGAAGTAAAAGTATAGTATAGACAATTGGAAATGCTCCAGTAAAGTAAAAGTACCTCAAAATTGTACTTGAGTACAGTACTTGAGTAAATGTACTTACTTTACACCACTGATTATACTTCAATCTAGGCACATGCTTCAGTTGGCGGGCCTAAATTGCATAAAGACTTCTACTTCTCCTCTTCATTAAAGATATTGTAACAAATAAAAACATTTTCAGTGACACAGAGTATCAGCTAATACAGGGTTGTTTTTTTTTTTTTTTACTTTTTTATGTCATGGACATCCAAATTAACACCATATCAAATGATTCTAAAAGTATGATTTTGTCTCAGAACACTGATGTGAAAAGATGTTCTGGCTTAAATTGAATAGTCTAAATGTCATAATTGTACACAAGAAGCATTGAAAGATTATTAGAGTAGTCACACATTTTTTGTTTCATAATAATTTCAAGTGAACTGAATAATAGTGACATACAGTAAACTACTCCTCATTTGGCTGAGGACCGCCTGCGCCCAAGGACCCCTGGGGGTCCCTGAACCCCACTTTGAAAACCACTGAGCTGATTTATCATTGGCATCCATATTGACATCAGGCAGCTGGTTTAGCAGACTCAGCAATGGATTTGTTTCACCATGAATAGTAAATTCTACATGTATATTTAAAGCTGTTTATGACACACTCATAATTGTTATTCCTTTATTTACACCATGCATGACCCACGAGTAATGTAGATAAGTCACTGACAGAACCTCAATGTTAATTTAACCCATTAAGACCGGGAACGCATTCATGTCATTTTAGATTTTAACCCCTCAACCATTGTTTTATACATTGGCTATTCAAAAATAACAGATCTACAAGCTCATAGCGCGGCACCGAGTGCCGCGCTATGAGTTTGTAGATCTGCTATTTTTGAAAAATCTTGAACATTTTTTAATATATATATTTTTTAAAGCAAACATTTGTTTTGCTTGTTAGAGTCCCTGGAACAAAACATATTGAGATGAGGGTCCACAGCCAAATACGTATCATTTTGGTGGTCCTTGACATGAAAAGCGAACCACTGATATTATAGCAACATAAGTGTTTCAGAAAACTGTTAGGATTTAGAAGACATTTGTAGAATCCCCAGAAGCAAAGATTTGTGTTACAAATGTTTGACTTAAAATGATATATATATATATTCAAAGATTTGCACATATTTTCATGATTTTTCTAAAATAGCAGATCTACAAGCTCATAGTGCGGCACTCGCGGGCAATAGCCAAAGAAATCTAAAAATGACACAGATTCTTTCCCTGTCTAAATGGGTTAACTGGGTGGACCCAAAAGGGTACATATTATTTATCAGAGTTAAATTTACATGGAGGATTTTACTGTGTATTGCTTTATTTAGCCATGCATTCATGCAAAATATGTAATTTTAGTACCCACGTGGTTAATGGAAAATAGTTTTGCAGTTTGTGTAATGGCTCAAGAAAAAGTTTGGTAACACTTTACTTAAAGATTATAATGCACTTATAAGGCTTCAAATGTTTATAATTATGAATAACAACTTATAACAAGGTTTATGAGGTGTTCATAAAAAAAAAAAACATGAAAAAAGTAATAGAAAAAAACATGGCCCCCTCACGTATTAGGAGGACAGGATGAGTCACCAGAACCAAGGACGGGTGTTTTTGATGAATCTAACACGTTAAAAATGGAGTTTGAAGTTATAATGGGTTTGTATAGGAAGGGGGCGTGTCTGATAAAATTAATATCAAATATCTAAATACTGATTCAAGCTACTTAAAAACTGTCTGGGGGGCTCACAAAAGCCTGAGTAGACGATAAATTACCAAGTACTTTTTGCCCCCTGGGATCTTTGGCGTCCAACCCAGGAGGGCCTGGAACAGCAGCTTTGGAACCAACTATATGGTACTAATATAACTTTACAAGTGTCTGTGATGGCAGCAGCTCTGCAGGGCCCACAGCGTGTCTCTGCTGAACTGGTAGGTCAGCTTCTTCTTCACCTTGAAGATCTCCCCGGAGCGGGCGTAGTTCCTCAGGGCCCGGGACATCTTCTGGTAGGTCATGGGCCTCTTGTTGCCTTTCCTCTGACCCCAGAGCGCTGCCACCTGGTCCTTGTTCCTGGACGAGAAGCGGAACACGCCGGCGGACGCCGCGGGCACCCAGGCCACGCAGTGGGCCATGCCGGGGTCCTCTAGCACCTCGAACAGAAAGCGAAACAGACGCAGCTTTCCTCCTCCTGCAAACCGTAGGGGGAAAGAGGAAGAAGCAGTGGTGGGAAAAGTACTCAAATGTTTTACTTAAGTAAAAGTATCAATACTTGCAATGCAGAAGTACTCTGATACAAGTAAAAGTCCGGAATAAAACATTTCCTTGAGTAAAAGTACAAAGTTATTGGTATCATAATGTACTTAATAAAGTACCAAAAGTAAGTACTAAAATGTTTGAAAATAGCCGATCTACAAGCTTGCAACGCGTCACGATGCAACGCGGTGTGAGCTTGTAGATCGGCTATTTTCAAATAGCCTAGTTATAAAATAAGGCTAAAGTGGTTAATGTAAGTTTTATAATGTAATCATTTAAATCTGCAAAGTAACTAGTAACTCAAGTAATTTTCAAATAATTGTAGTGGAGTAAAAAGCACAATATTTGCCTCCGAGATGTCGTGGAGCAGAAGTAAAAGTATAGACAACTGGAAATACGCCAATAAAGTAAAAGTGCCTCAAAATTTTACTTAAGTACAGTACATGAGTAAATGTTCTTTGTCACTTTACACGACTGGGAAGAAGGGTGGCGTTGTTCATTGTTCCACAGTGATACCTTAGCCCAGAGAGCAGTCTGTCTGCACATCTAGGGAGCGATTGGAAAGAGGATATGCTAAGCTCAGGTGTGTTTAGGAATATCATCACAGCGTGTCGTGTCACGTTCCAGCAGTTAGTGGTTAGTGGAGGGTTATGAGTTAATGATTTCCTCAAACGTTTCCCAGTAAATCTCTCCTGTCAGTGGCCTTATAGCAGGTCGCGGAGCTGGGGCTGAATCTGTAAACTGTGTTATCTGATAGATATGTAAAACCTGGCTTATTGAAGTCATGTACAGCTCCATTGTGTTTTACTGTTAAGGGGAAGGTCTCTTATCCCATTTAGACCGGGAAGACATCTGCGTCATTCTTAGATTTCTTTGGGCTATTTGAAAATAGCAGATCTACAAGCTCTTAGATCTGCTATTTTTGAAAAATCTTGAACAAATGCATTTGTAACTCAAATCTTTGCTTCTGGGTGGTCCCAGGAACAAAATATTTTACAAATGTTGGCTTTAATAAATGTATATTCAAAGATTTGCAAAAATGTTCACAAAATAAATAGTTAAAATGACACAGATGCTTCCCCGGTCGTAATGGGTTATTTGCTCTGGTAGTATTGTTTTCACCCAGGCCAGCAACAGGACTCGTAATAGTATCATGGTGGTGGAGGAAAAAGCAGAACTCACCAGCTGTTTTGGTGTGAGGTTTGGCTGGTTGCCTAGTGGGCATCAAGCTGGGCACGGAGCCAAACAGAGACAATGTGCCTGTGTTTGGGGTGAAGGCTGGCGTGGTGTCGTCGTCCAGCAGTGGCTGAAGGACAGGTTTCAATGACACGACGAGCAATGTTATTGAGTTACCTTGCACTTTTTTTTAATACAAACAATGAATACAATGAATGATGATAAAAGGAGGATTGTTTCTGTTAGGACTCGGTTATTTTCCTTTTTATTTTCATAATTGTATTATTGATTAATCTCTAAAATAGTTTTTATTTTCATAATTGATTCATCTGTTGATTCGTTTTTTTTTTATAGTTTTTTATAGATTCGTTAGAGATAGTTCACCCCCAAAAATACTTTTGTTCTATTGATTATTCACCCCATGGAGACTTGAATTCATGGATATTTGTTTGTTTTTGTCGCATTCCTAAGCCAATAATTTGATGACCGGCAGCGGTTCCGGTAGGAGAAGGTCTACTTGCGTCTCCTACCGGAACCGCTGCTGACTAATTGATAGAAAAAAAAGTTTTTTTGGGGGTGAACTATCCCTTTAATCTACATATAAATTTAGAGCATAAAATGATGGCAAAATGTGGTAATAAAGTAAAGAAACTGAAAAAATGGTAGCACGACAAGTGAATGCAAATAGACATCTTGAAATTGCTTATTTTCTATCTCTAAGACAAGCATTCACATGTTGATAAAATTGTAAACAGCACATATAGAAGCCTTTTAGTAATATTTACACCATACTAAAGCGAATATTTGATCACCCCCTACAGTGGTGTAAAGTAACTAAGTATTTGTACTCAAGTACTGTACTTAAGTACAGTTTTGAGGTATTTTCACTTTACTGGAGTATTTCCAATTTTCAATACTTTTACTTCTACTCCACTACATCTAAGAGGCAAATATTATACTTTTACTCCACTACATTTATTTGAAAACTTTAGTTACGAGTTACTATGAAGATTTTGAATATTATTACAAAACATACATTAACCAATTCGATCCTATATATACTTTGGCTATTTGAAAATAGCATCAACAAGCTCACAACGTGCCGCCTTGCGACGCGTTGTGAGCTTGTAGATTGGCTATTTTCAAAAGATTATTAGACATGAAGAACTTGTGAAATGGCTGGGACATACTGCATGAGTATGATGAGTACTTTTACTTTTGGTACTTATTATATATATACTATATATAGCATATTTTGATGCCAATACTTTTGTACGCTTACTCAAGAAAATTTTGAACACCGGACTTTTACTTGTAACAGAGTATTTCTACATTGTGGTATTGATACTTGTACTTAAGAAAAAAAAAATGACAGTACCTCTTCCACCACTGCACCCCTAATTGTTGTTCCACTTACGTTGAACTCCCAGTGGCTGCAGTACTGCTCAGGGCAGAAGGTCTCATCCACAGGCAGCTCTCTTGTCATGAAGATATCATCGACTGGAAGAGCATTAAAAAAACGGCTTTTTAGCTTTTTTTTCAGGATTTAAATTCAACAATAGCAAATACAGCAAAAACACGTCTTGAGCAACAATATTATTATGTGTGATATATACTGTATTTGATATTAGGTGACACAAACATTTTTGGCTCCCATCTTCGCTGGTCTGTCCATAGTGTTCCTCAAGGAAGTCCAAGATCACCTCCATATCGGACAGGTTCTCCTGGAAAGAAATTAATTTGAGAGGGGAAAAAAATGTAATTAAAAAACGTCAACACTTTTTTTCTTCACTGCTTGCCTCACTGGATAAGGATACATTTTGACATGAATGTGTATCTGACTAATTTAACGTTACCATCAAGTCTTGATGCCGTGGTGTGTCCTTGTAGTCCAGTGTGAGACAGAAGGGCATGGAGACTAAGAGACACCCTAACCCCGGAGTTGTTACTGAACCCCACCATGCTCCTCACACCAGACTTTATCTAGCACAGGTCCAGGACCCCCTCACAGGAACAATACGCCATCAGCGTCCCACAGAGCCCACCACCACCATATCAACAAAGTCTTCCAGGACCAGTGACCACATCCTTCCCGCTCTGCAAGATAAGACCCGTTCGCTACAACAGGACACTCTTTTCAGGAAAAACACACTTTATGACCTGTGTTTTTTTCTTTCTCTTCTTTCTTTCTTTTTTTTTTAAACCTTTGACAGAGGAATAATACGTCAACAACATCAGGTTCATACTTAGTGTGTCGTGTGCAGTGGTGGAAAAAGTACTCAGATGTTTTACTTGAGTAAAAGGATCAATACTGCAATGTAGAAGTACTCCGTTACAAGTAAAAGTCCGGAATTCAAAATTTACTTGAGTAAAAGTACAAAAGTAATGGTATCAAAATGTACTTAAAGTACCAAAAGTAGAAAGTACTACTTTTTTTGCGATGCGACGCGTTGTGAGCTTGTAGATCAGCTTTTTTCAAATAGCCTAGGTATAAAATAGGGCTAAAGTGGTTAATGCATGTTTTTCAATATAATACAGTAATCTGCAAAGTCAGTAGTAATTAAAGTTTTCAAATAATTGTAGTGGAGTATTAGTACAATATTTGCCTCTGAGATATAGTGGAGTAGAAGTAAAAGTATAGACAATTGGAAATACTCCAGTAAAGTAAAAGTACCTCAAAATTGTACTTGAGTAAATGTACTTAGTTACTTTACACCACTGGTCGTGTGTTTGTGTGTGTGAGTGTACTTTGTCTATGGCAGCATTTTAATTTCAAGGACCCCCATAACTCTCAGAGTAATAGAGCTGTAAGGGGCCTATTTGGACCCCCTAAAGGAACCCTGGTCTATTGTGAAATGTGTATGGTGGAGTACAAAGTGTCAAATCTGTTTCATTTATTATATTCGTTGTTCTGAAGATAAGAACGGCAGTATTGGTTTTGTTTTCTTCTTTTCTCAGTGGTGCTCAAAACATGTCATGTCAGGGACCCCTTGGTATCTTGTCAAGGACCCCCAAATTGATACGTGTTAGGTTGCAGACCCCTACTTGGAAAGATTTTGTTCCAGGAACCCCCACAAGAGAAGATTCTTGTGTCCCGGACCCCACTTTCAGATCCGCTTTTTTAGATTAACCACTTAAACCTTAAATAGTCCCCCTGGGCACTATACTCGGTCTGCTCCTTTTTCCCTCTACGCAAAATCTCTTTGCCAACCATAGATTTCGTTGTAGATCTGCTATTTTTGGCAAAATGT